>NW_024086914.1:0-49113 GCF_009730915.1 Dioscorea cayenensis subsp. rotundata | reverse complement strand
ATAAACCCCCTTATATATGAACTGATGGCCTTGATGGAGAGCTTCGACGTCTTGAAGGACCCACTCGAAGCTAGGTTCACCGGTGGCTTCCTTGATGCTATGACGGAGGAGGAATCGATCAAAGTTGGTGACGAAGCGCCTCCAAAGCCGCAAAGACCTCCTCTCCAAACCCTAGCCGTCTCACCCCTCAAGAGCCGCACAAAAGATGAGAAAGAATAGGGCAAAACGGCTATTTATAGGCCTTAGATCGCGTCGTCACGTGCCCTCACGCGCGTGTGATTTTTCCAGCGCCCGCGTGGGTTGCAAGAATTTCCACGCGGGCGCGTGAATTTCCCGCGACGCGTGAGCGAATTTTTGATACAATATTGCTACAGTGAAATTGCTACGATGACTTTTTCACAAACACGCGGTCCAATCACTCTTCTCTTGAGGCCACATGTCCGGGCACACGTCCATGTGGTAGGCTATAAAAACTTTTCTTCATCGATGTATCTTTGAGAGGTCTTGCAATCTTCACAAAGAGAAGAAACATGAAGATGTGGCTGCCTTTTGTGCCGCTTCCAACTAGTGAATTGACTTGAATCTTCTTGGAAGTTGGGCACACATCTCCACGTTTATAAACTCCTCTCGTGTCTTGGTCCTTCAATTGAACAAGAACTCCCAACATTATGACTTTATAGCCCATCTTTGCTTCCTTTTTTTACTCTTCAAGGCATTCACAACCTATATGCATAAAAAGAACACCAAATACACAATATGAGACATAAACCAAAGTAAAAATGATGCTCAATGCATGTAAAACATATATAAAAATATGTCTACTCAAGCATTTATCAGTGACAAATGACGTGATCCTGCTACGACTGTTCCCATTCAGTTTGATAGATGGAGTATACTAGTGGCTCACATCCTTACAACCAGGATCGATCAAGACATGGAAAGATATGGTTGAAAAATTTTTTTGGGAAGGTACTTTCCTCCCTAGCAAAGCGGCGAAACTAAGGCAAGAAATTTTTAGCGTTTAAGCAAGGAGGGTCGAAATATTATTTGAAGCATATGAGATATTCAAAGACCTCTTTCAAAGATGCCCCCATCGTGGCTTTGCTTCTTGGATGCGGGTTCGGATCATCTACAATGGGTTGAACTATGTAACTCGTCAACTAATTGATGCCACAGAGGGTGGATCTCTTAGCAACAAGTACCCCGATGAAGCCGAGCCACTCCTTGAATCAATGGCAAGCAATGAGTTTCATTGGGCCTCAAGAGGTGCACAACAGAAAGGGGCCAGAATTTATAAAGGTAGTTCTAATGATGATCTTGCCGCAAAGGTTGACGTGTTGCCTCGAAAGCTATACATACTCATGGGTAGTAGTTCGAAGTTAGAGTCAGTGATGAGTTGTAGCACTTGTGGTGGAGGGCATGGAGTCGCCCAATGTCTTCTTGCTAGCTCCTCCTTCACCCCAATTGAGAATGTTGATTATATTGGGGGACAAAAGCCACAAGGAAACCTTTACAGCTCAACTAATAATCTGGGGTGGAAATACCACCTGAACTTTTCATAGAATTTGGGGCAACAACAAAAAGCTGCACCACCTCCACACGGTTCCCAAATGCAACAACCAATACTGGAGAAGAGATTCACTACTGAGGATGTGATTGCCAAGTTTATGATTAACACTGAATCAAGGTTTAATAGCATAACAAGCAGTATGGATACTCTGTTCAGTAAGGTGAATGCTCAGCTCGCTCAACATGCTGGACAGTTCAATAAGATAGGCTCCATTTTGTGGAATCTTCAAGCTTCTGTGCAGTCTCTTGAGCACCAAGTGGGGCATCTTGCTAAAGCAAACTCTGAGTGACCTTCAGGCAGTCTTCGTAGCAATACTGAGGAGAACCCAAGAGAGCACTTGAAGGCCATTGCCCTTAGAAGCGGGAGACAGATTGAGACAAGGGTCGAAGTTGACCCAAGTATCAAGGAAACTGGGGTAGCTGAAGCGGAAGACCCCAACATAGTTAAGAAAGTTAATAAGAAATTAAGCAAGATGAAAACAAAGAAATTCCACCAAGGGGTTCATCAAAGCCATCTGAATACAAACCTCCAATTCCCTATCCAACCAGATTGAAGCAAGATAAGGAGGATACTCAATTAAGACAATTTATCAATATCTTTAAGTAACTTTACATAAACATCCCGATAGTGGAAGCTTTTACTAAAATGCCCAAGTTACCAAGTGTTTAAAAGAATTTATTACAAACAGGAGAAAATTAGAGGAAGAGGGCACAGTTGCACTCACGGGAAATTGCTCGGCCATCTTTGAGAAGAAGAACCCACAAAAATTGACAGATCTAGGAAGCTTCATAATTCCATGTGTACTTGACATGACCGAATATGCGTGTAAACTACAAATGCACGGGTGTCGAAGTAATAATACCTAGGTGAGTGGATAGTCGAATCCACAGGGAATAGTGCTTAGAACCACCAAGATTGCTATTTAACTAGAATGAAAATATGTTGATAGTGATGTGAAAACAAACTCAATGCAAATGAAAAATAAGAAAAAGATAAAGGAGGCGCAAGTAAAAAGATAGGGGAGGAAATGGTTTCAAGCTAGATTAGACTGTTCTTGCACAAGTTCTTTCCCTTTTCTTCTAAGTGTACAATCAATACCGAAGGGTTCCCTCGGGTCATAACCTGGAGCTACACCAAAAGAAAGAAAACAAAATCAGAACGATGATAGAAAAGAAGATATAAAATAGAATGAATGAATCGCTAAGAAAACAAAGTGCAAAGTATCTCTAAACGCCTACTCCCCGGCAACGGTGCCAAAAACTTGACATGTCCATATATGCGTGTAAACCGCAAGTGTACAAGTGTCGAAGTAATAATCCCAGATGAGTAGGTATCATATCCACAGAGAGTAGGGATTAAAGACACTTAAGTTGTTTCTTAACTAATGTAGTTGATGAATAGTGATAAGTGTGACAAAATATGAAATAACTGAAATAAAAGCAACAAGATAGAGAGCACAAGTAAATGAGAAGGTAATGCAATCAATAAATATGGGGTACCCGGATATTGTTCCGCCTAGGTTAATGGTTTCAAGTGCAAAACCCTTTATTATGCTTTCTATCTAACTCATTAATGAGTCGTGGAGATCCTTTAATATATGGTCCCAAATCTAAAGTCAACCATGACTAACTCCATACATGTCCCGGAGGAGAAATTGAATAGCCTCTCAACCTCACACTCGTATAGTATCGCAATGAGTTCTTGGCATTCCAAATGATACATCCTCTTTCTAGATGTAGACCTAACCCTTTGGTCCAGGTGAAAGGTCCCTAGCCACAATTAAGCCCTAGGTGCTAAAATCACTTCAATGCTTCACTCAGTTGTCTCTACAAGTAAGCCCCAGTGGAAGGTCATCCCTTAGTCCATTCACTCTACTATGACCGCAAAGAGCTCAAGGAAATGGAGGTAGAATAAATCACACCGGAGGGAAAAGGGGATGCTCTGCTACCTCTCGACTCACCCTCTCAACCCTCTCCAATCTAGCTTTGTCTAACTCTTGTGGTGTGTCACTCACAAGGGTAACCAACAAGAATTCTCAACCCTAGTATCACTCTAAGGGAGTATTCACTAAATCAAACATACAAGATTAGAAATCAATTAAAACATCAATTAATGAATGCATAATAACAAGGTTCAATGAAGCGAATATATCCTAGGGTTGACGAATATCCAAGTACCCACTAGGGGTTTAGCTCTCCCTGGAGCAATATACAATGGATAATGAAATCAAAAGCAAAAGATGCAATCCATGAATGAAAACCCCCTTGTGTTAATGTTGAAGGTCTTGTTGATTGGCCGCATCTTCTTAAAAGTCCCACTTGTCAAACCTAGGGTACACCTCGCTGGATCGGTGCCGATGAAAGCTCCCCCAATAGCTCTCTTCTAAAGGAAACACAGTGTCAAACACTGTCAAAGCTCTCCAAAGCCTTGCCAAAGCCTCCCCAAACCCTACCCGCGGGTGCCTCCACAGATGGGGAAAGGTGGAAGAAAAGATAGGGGAAAAGATAGAGAAATCGGGGCTGAATTACGGCTTTTAAAGGGCTGGAATCGGGTATCTACACGGCCGTGTGGATGTTCCACATGGCCCTGTGGAATCCGTGTGGATTCTTTGAATTTATGATTTTCTGCTGGCTGTGAAGTAACCACTAAAGTAAATTGCTACAATACCTGCTATAGTACTCCGCCCAAAATACTCCTGAATCCACTTTTCATCGAGGCAACATAAACGGGCACACGTTTATGCCGTAGATCGCTTCGCTTATTCAATAAACGGGTTCATTGGTGAAGATCTTGCTATCAATGCACAAGTCGGGATGCGCAAATGTAACTGCCCTTGTGCCCCTCCAAATCATTGTAATTGCTTGAATACGTGGAGGTTGGGACACATTCACTTATCTTTGAGCCCAACTTGTGTCTTCTCGTTTGATCCTTCCAAGATTTCATCAAATAGTGTATTCGCAACCTACTTTTGGCTTCCTTTATTAAATCATAGCTTCATAACCCTACCTGTCCAAAAGAACACAAATACACATGTATTAGCACTTAAACCTGATAAAAGTAATGCTTATTGTAAGGAATAACACTTCGCATTCTTAACACACAAGCACTTATCAGTACTTGAGGGTTGAGTTCGAGAAAATGCCGTAGCAGACTCATGAGCAAGAATCAATGTTATGCCCTATATCATGTATTTGAAGCTTGGTCTGGATAAACTTAGACCCACGAGAATGATTTTACAATTGGCGGATCAATCAACAAGGAAGCCACATGGGATTGTGGAGGATGTAACTGTCTGGGTGGACAAATTTGTGTTTCCTGTGGATTTTGTCATCATGGATATTGATGAAGATGTGGAGACACCGTTGATTCTTGGTCGGCCATTCCTTACTACCTCCAGTGCCTTAATTGACCTTAAAAGAGGAAAATTAACATTAAGGGTTGGAGAGGAAGAAGCAGTATACACTCTACCGGCGGCCATGAAACACTCATTAGACCATGATGACATGCTTTATTTTACTGATGAAACTAAACTTTTAATTTCTGATTGTGTGCAGGAGGTGTTATCATTGAACCCATTGGATGAGTACTTGGGAGAGCTAGGAAATGATGATCAAGAAGAACCTCACCTTCCTCTTCCAAGTTCTAATTTAAAGAAGCCAAAGGAGAAGGTTATGTGTACCAATGCTATAGAAAAACAGAAAAAAGATCCAATGTTGAAAAAAATTTGGAGGGAGGTCCATGGAAGGAAGAAGAAAGGTATCACTCATTCTCATCCAACACCTCAAGAAAAGAAGGTACAATCTTCACCTCCCTTTACTCATTGAAAATTTGAAATTCATTCATTGATGTCGTTGAACTACTCGGGAAGAAACAAGAATTCAAAGTTCACCAGGGGTAACTTCTCACTATTCGAACCCCCATGAGGTAAGTGATACGTTACGTTAAGCTCGTGACATTAAACAAGCGCTTCTTGGGAGGCAACCCAAGCGTTCGTGGGTTTAATTTCATGTTTTCATGTTCTTTGTGTTCATGTTGGTATTTTTTTGTATTTTCTTTAAAGTTTTGAATTTGACTAAGCTCATGCTCTTATTACTTTGTATAATATTATCATTGTCTAAGTGGTTGTTTACTTGTGTTCATCGATGAGAAACACTTGTTTTGGCTATGATTTCATGCATTAGATCCAAATTTTGAACCATTATTTCATGTTGGAGGTGTTTTTGGAACACTTTGTAGCCATGGCCATGTGTTTGGAGAAGTACTTGAAGCTTTAAAGCATGATGTCAAGGGCATACTGCTTTAATGAGCTCCTCATTGAGGCCGTCTGCCCTAAACAAAGAGAAAAGCCTAGGGCATACAGCCTTAGTGAGGTCCTCATTGAGGCCGTCTGCCCCATCTAGAGAAAAATAACTAGGGCATACTGCCTCAATGAGCTCCTCATTGAGGCTGTATGGAGTCTAAACTATCATGCCAAACTTGCCACCTTGTCTCTCTCTTCACTATTCTTCTTCTCCAACAGAGCTCTAACCTTCAATATCCATCAAGCCAAGGCCAAATCTTCTCCTTTCTTGTTCTAGATCATCTCCTAACCTCTTTAAGAAGTCGATCTAGTGGTTTTTTCCAAGCTTTACTAAGTGTTCTCAACTTTTTGTCGGTAAGAACTTTGATGACCTAGTTTCATTTTCTTCATTTTCTCTTGCTTTCTTGGGATTGTTTGCGGAATTTTTCAAGCATGTAGCTTTTCTTGTGTGTTATGAACGTCATGGATATGGAATATCTTGATTTTATGTACAAATTTTTCAATTTTCATGATGTGGGGGAACTCTTGTAAATTGAATAGTGTTCATACGACCCCCATATGGCCGTATGGACCCTGTTCACTTGATTTTTTTTTATTTTTCTTGCCCTTTTCATACCACATTTTGCATTCCTTTGGATTCCTTTAAGCCTTATATGATTTATTTTTGATGTAGGAATGCCGAACATTAAGAAATTTGCCTCCAAACTTCCAAGAAGCATAAAGCCAACTCCGAAGAACCCCACTTTAAGCTTGGTCATCATAAAGCAAAGTATGAAGTTTTAAAGACGAAACTTTTTGAGCACATTTCACTACATAAAATGTGGTATTTTGGAAACACTTGGGATAGATGAACAAGTCAAGAAGTTACTTTTACATGGTTGTTGGCGAATTTGTTTGAAATCAAAGCTCCTACCTATCGCCAACTAACCTTGGAGATTTTGAGCACTTTCAAAGCACACCAAGACCACCACATCAACAACGGCTAGTGATGACTAGTTTGACATTTGAGCATGGGCGCTTGCTTTATTTTTGTAGTTTGTTATTTTGCTTTACTTTCTACATGTGTGTTTGTTTTATTTTAATAAGTTGGGGAGGGAATGCCCTACCAACCTTGTGTAAGACCTTCATTATTTTATCTAGTTTTTGTATTTGACTACTCCCTAGTATTTAATTTTTGCAATTTTAAGTTTTGTTTGGAATGATCATGCCCCTTTATGCCTTGCAGGGCATTAAGGGAGCTTGGTGAGCCTCTCCACATTTCATGGAAGCCGGACCCGACATGAAAAGCTTGCAACACCTTTTGTTCGTGTCACATCTCACCGTGTGCACAAGAGTAACTGGGGAAGTTCATTTTCACCCTCCTAAATTGTTTTCATTGTCTATATTAATATGCTTTTCATAATTAGTGTACATTGGGGACAATGTACAACACTTGGTATGGGGATGGGTGTATTTCATGTATTAAGGTCAATATTTGCATGCTACTGTTACCTATGATTTCTTGTTCATTATCGTAAGACTCTTCTAGCATGGTTTATAGATTGATGTGAGTTACATGCTCTTTTGTGCTATATTGAATCTTGTTTCACCTCTAATATTGTCTTGTGCACTGAATATTGTGTTGATGCCCAGGGAATAGGCAACATGACTACTCTAACTCTCTTGTATGCTTAACACACAACTTTGAGAATTTTCAAGCCAAGAATTGATTGAAGGCATACTGCCCGAATAAGGACCTCATTGACCCCGGGATGAACACTGAAGTATGAAGCTACTCACATAAGTCGTTGACACGTCCGAATATGCGTGTAAACCGCAAGTGTACGGGTGTCGAAGTAATAATTACCCCGGTGAGTGGGTAGTCGAATCCACAGGGAACGGAAGTATTAGTAATAACCACTTCTCAATTATCTAGTCGGAATCAATTAATATGATGAAGTGAACTAATTGCAAGCAAAGCAAACGAGTATGCAAGAAATAAAGTAGAAGAGTCTCAATCACTAAGGATGAGGTATTCGAGCAATGATCCCCCTAAGATCTTCCTTGAAGCTCAAGATTCACTAAATGCTCTAGAATCGAGTCTAATGAGTCGAGGTAATCCAACGATAACCAATCCTTGTCTCCAAGCAAAAGGCACTAGACCCTACAAGGTCCCGGTGGAGAAATCGACCAATCTCAACACTTCACACCCTATATGACCGCATTATGCTATAAGGAAACCTAAGAGTGAAACCGATTCCTAAATGTAGATCCAACCCTAATTCCCGGTGAAGGATCCTAACCCCCTACAAGGTCCCGGCGGAGAAATCGAGCAATCTCACGCCTCACACCAAATATGGTTGCAAAGAGAATATGGAATACGGAGATAGGAAACACTCAATCGAAGGGAAAGGGGACACTCCTCCATCTCAAGGCTCACCCTCTCAGCCCTCTTTAATCTTGGAAATCTAACTCTAATGGAGACTTCTCACATCAAAGTATTAAATCATGCAATGTAAATCAACCACAAGGATTAACAACACTAGCAAGCAATTAAATCACAAGATTAAAACTCAAGACAACTCGGATTAACTAGAAGCATTAAGAGAATCAATTCAAAATATAAATCTTAGGGTTCACATGCCCAAATACCCACTAGGGTTTAGCCCTCCATGGGCCTAGTTACAAAACAATAATGGATACAATGAAAAGCAATAAAACCCATAGAGAAAACCCCCTCGAATTCGCGCGGATTGGCCTTGATTGGTAGTTCTACGTCTTGAAGGGTTCCTCTCCGAAGCTAGGTCGCCAATGGCTCCCCAAGATGCTATGACATCAAAGGAACCTATCAAAGTTGGTGAAGAACTCCCTCTCAATTGGCGAAGACCTTCTCCTCAAACCCTAGCCGCCTCTCTCTCAATGTCTATGCTCAAAGCTCCGCAAAAAGTCCCTTTAGAATCGGCCAAAAGGTGTATTTATAGCCTCACAACGCGTCTGTCACGTGCCCCCACGCGCCCGCGTGGATTTTCCACGCGCCCTTATGGGCTGCAGGAATTTCCACGCGGTCGCGCGTAATTCTGCTACAGTAATTCTGCTACAGCACTTTTGCTACAGTGATTTCCACAAACGCGATGATAAACAATCTCCTCTTAAGGCCACACGATCATATGGTAGGCTATACGGCTTTTCCTTCATCAATGCGTCTTGAAAGGTCTTGAAATCTTTACAAAGAGGAGGAATGTGGAGACATGGCTGCCTTTGTGCCCTTCCATTAATAACTTGGCTTGCAAAACTATGGAAGTTGGCACACATCTCCTCATACACGAACTCCTCTTGTGTCTTCCAACTTGATTTGTACAAGAACTCCCAATATTATGCCATGATAGCCTATCTTCGCTCCCTTTTGAAATCCTAATGCCTTCACAACCTATATGCATAAAAGAACACCCAATACATGAAATGAGACATAAACCGAATAAAATATGATGCTCAATGTATGTAAAACATGCATAAAAACATGTTCACTCAAGCACTTATCAGTCGTATACTAGTTATGCCCTAATGAGAGAAAGAGCTACCTCATAGGATGAGTGAAAGCTACCACTCTGGTAGAAAGAGCTACCACCTCAAAAGTGTGAAAGCCACTTTAGCAGCTGCTTTGGAAAGAGCTACCTTAGAGGATGTGTGAACCTACTACCATCTTTGAAATTTTGTTACTGTTTGTAGATAAATAAGTCCCTTGTACTTAGAACTTTGTGGAGTATACTTTGTGTTGTTTTGAGCGAGTTCACACACTTACACGATTTCGTGTTTGTTGTCCTTTTTTATTCAAGTTTTTAGCTAGAGCATTGATTTTTTGTATTTAGTGTTGAAATTTCCCTTACTTGTAGAATGCTCTCTTTGTATGCTTTGGTGAAGCTAAGGCCAAGCCCTTCCAATATTTCCATCATCTATGCACATAATGTTTTAATTTTTTCCTTGAGGACAAGCAAAAGCTTAAGTGTGGGGGAGTTTGATAAGTTCTTGTATGACAAGAATGTGAAGTGATTGGCTAGTAAAAGCCGATTTGATCCCCAATTTCAGCATTCTTTTCTCCATCTTTTCCCCTACTTGAGAGAGGGTTTTGGCTAGGGTTTTTAGAGTTATTGGCTAGTGATTTGGAGAGGTTCTACGGCTCTGACATCGCGCTTCATTTGGAAGAAGGTTAGTGGAAGAGCTTTCGTCAGCATCGATCCGACGAGGTCTATCCTAGGCGGGACAAGGGGACCCTTGGATGAGTAGAGGACTCTCCACAAGACCATTGCCAAGACTATCGAGGGGGTTTTCTATCGATTCTTTGCTTTTACATTTGATTTCATTGATTGTAATTAGCTTCATGGAGAGCTAAACCCCCTACTGGGTACTTGGGTATTTGTGAACCCTAGGATGTATTCGTTTCATTTAACCTCTTTATTATGCTTTCAATTAATTGATGTTTTATTTGAGTTCCTGTCTTGAATGCTTGAGTGTATGAATACTTCCTTATAGAGATACTAGGGTAGAGAGTTCTTGTTGGTAACCCTTTTGACTGAGTGGCACACCACGAGTGTTAGACAAAGATAGATTGGAGAGGGTGGAGTGGGTGAGTCGAGAGGTAGCTGAGCATCCCCTTTCTCCTCCGGTGTGATTTATTCTACCTCAATTTCCTCAAGTTCTTTGCAGTTATAGTAGAGTGAATGGGCTAAAGGATTATCTTCCACTGGGGCTTAGTTGAGGGTGCAACAGAGTGAAGCGTTGAAGTGATTTTAGCATCTAGGGCTTAATTGTGGCTAGGAACCTTCCACCTGGACCAAAGGGTTAGGTCTACATCTAGGAAGAGGATTTATCACTTGGAATCCCTAGAACTCATTGCAATTCTATATGAGTTTGAGGTTGAGAGGTTACTCAATTTCTTCTCTGGGACATTTATAAAGTTAGGCATGGTTGACCTTAGATTTGGGACAATGTATTAAAGGATCTCCATGACTTATTATTGCATCAGTTAGAAAGTATAATAGAAAATTCTTGCACTTGAAACAATTGCCCTAGGCAGAACAATATCTGGGTACCACATTTATATCGATTGCCTTAACTTCTCCTTTACTTGTGCTCTCTTTCCTGTTCTTTTACTTTTGTTATTTCACATCTTGTCACACATATCACTATTCATCATTCACTTAGTTAAGAAACAATTGAAGTGTTTTTATTCCCTACTCCATGTAGATACAATACTCCACTCATCTAGGATTTTATTACATCGACAAACCCATGAACCTGCGGGACATACGGAAGGGGCGCTGTCAAGTTTTTGGCGCCATTACCGGGGAGTAGGCGTTTAGAGATACTTTGGACTTTATTTTCTTAGCTATTCATTCATTCATTCTAGTTCATTTCTTCTTATTCTATCATTGTTCTGATTTCTTTTTCTTTCTTTTTGGTGCAGCTCCAGGTTGGGACCCGAGGGAACCCCTCAATATTAATTGAAGGAGATCCTGAGTTTGAACGCACACTTAGAAGAAAAATGGAAAGAACCTCTGTCAAGAACCTGCTCTAATCTAACCGATTTGGAAGTAGAAGAATCGAAAACATGGCGTAACGTAATGAGCAATAGCAGACATTATCCGATTATGCCATACCTTCGAGATAGACACAATCGAGTATTGATAAGTGCTTGTGTGATATTAATGCGAAGCATCTTTCCTTATGCCGAGCATTACTCTTCCCGCCACTCAATATGTGTGTTTTGACAAGTTATTGTGCAAGTAGGGTTGTGAGGCCGAGTATGAAGGAAAGAAGCCAATGTGGATCATAATGCAACCACTTGAGGAAATCTTTGCTAAGGTTCAAAACGTCAAGACATAGGTCTGTGCGAGATGCTAGAGTGTAAAGTAGCCTCAGACGTGAGTTAGTACAACCATTTGAAAATAAGGGCGGGGCCACACTCAAGTATTCCACTTTTATGCACATAGAACAAGACCCTACCAATTTGTCCGCTATTAATGAAGTGCGATCCACTTATGAACGTGGTGCCTGCTTATGCTACTCCCCGGCGAAAGCATGATTCGGGAAGTTATTCAGCCGGCTAACACAAGAATTTCGTGAGAATCCACACCGTGTGGAAATTATGAGGCCAGGTCGAAATCTGCTACCGGGCGTGAAAATCCAGCTGTGCCTTTATTTTCCGATTCCAAATTTCTATTTAAAGCCGATTCAAATTCCGATTTCAAAGATATTCTTTTCTCCATCTTTTCCCAACTTGAGAGAGAGGGTTTGAAATTAGGGTTTTAAGAGGTATTGGCTAAGGTTTTGAGAGGTTTTACGGCTCCGACATCGTCATTCCCAGGGGAAGAAGGCTAGTGGAGAGCTCACGAGGCGTGCATCCTATACCGGATGAGGGAATCCTTGGACGATGAGTAGAGGACTTTCCACAAGACCATCAACACGATCATCGTAGCCGGTTTCTATGGATTCATTATTTTACATTCTATTTCTTTGATTGTGGCCTTAGCTCCATTAGAGCTAAACCCTAGTGGGTACTGATATTTGTGAACCCTAGGATGTACCAGTTTCATTGAATCTCTTTATTATAAGCCAATTAATTGATGTTTATTGTGAGTTCCAAACTTTGAATGCTTGATTGTATTAATATTTCTTTAGTGTGACACTAGGGCTTAAGAGTTCTTGTTGGTAACCTTGTGAGTGAGTGGACACACGAGCGTTAGACAAAGCCAGGTTGGAGAGGCTGAGAGGTGAGCCTAGAGGCAAGTGCTTGTGTTATACAAGTGCAAAGCGTTCATTCCTTATGTTGAGCATTACTTTCTCGGCTCTTACAATTGGCCATGTGTGTTTTTACATTACTCTATGTAGGTAGGGCTGGTGAGGCCGAAAGTAGCTAAAATAGCCAATGTGGGATCATAACATGCAACTCCCGATTTTGGAGGAAATCTTGCTAAGGTTCAAACGCCACATAGGTTGATGTGAGAGATGCCAACCCTCCTCAGACTGAGTTGGCACATCCATTTGAGGGCACAAAGGCAACATATACTCTATAATTCAGACTTATGCATATAGAACAAGAGCTACCAACATGTACACCATTGAAAGCAAGGATCCACGACGTGAATGTGTGCCCGCTTATGCTACTCCCCTCGAAGCGAAAAGCACAACTGGAAGTTATTCAGCCAAAACTCGTAGGCAGAGCAATCGTAGCAAATATTTTGTATATATTGTAGCAGCACTGTTCACTACCGGCTGAGAAACCAGAGAAACAGAATATCCACATGGGCATGTGGAAATTCCGCACAGGCACGTGGAGCATCCATGCCCGTGTAGTCGCCCGATTCCAGCCCTATTTAAAGCTGATTCATTCCCGATTTTGGTATTCTTTTCTCCATCTTTTCCCCAACTTGCGAGAGGGCTTCGGCTAGGGTTTCGAGGGGTATTGGCTAGGTTTTTGGAGAGGTTCTACGGCTCTAACATCGCACGTCGTTTGGAAGAAGGTTATTGGGAGAGCTTTCGTCGGCACCGATCCGGCGAGGTGTATCCTAGGCCGGACAAAGGATCCTTTGCGACGAGTAGAGGACTCTCCACAAGACCATCGACACGACCATCGAGGGGGTTTCTTTATGGATTCATTGCTTTTACATTCTATTTCTTTGATTGTACTTAGCTCCATGGAGAGCTAAACCCCTAGTGGGTACTCGGGTATTGTGAACCTTAGGATGTATTTGTTTCTTTGAACCTCTTTATTATGTTTTCAATAAATTGATGTTTATTGTGAGTTCCAACCTTGAATGCTTGATTATATGAACATTTCCCCTAGAGTGACACTAGGGTTGAGAGTTCTTGTTGGTAACCTTGTGAGTGAGTGACACACCACGAGCGTTAGACAAAGCTAGGTTGGAGAGGGTTGAGAGGTCGAGTCGAGAGGTACAGGAGCGTCCCTTTCTCCTCCGGTGTGATAGATTCTACCTCCGTTCCTCGAGTTCTTTATGGTCATAATAGAGTGAATGGTCTAAGAGATGAACTTCCGCTGGGGCTTAGTTGCGCGTGCAACGGAGTGAAGCATTGAGCTGATCTTAGTATCTATGGTTTAATTGTGGTTAGGGACTTTCCACCTGGACCAAAGGGTTAGGTCTATAATTAGGAAGAGATTTATCACTTGGAATCCCTAGAGCTCTTTGCAACTCTATTCGAGTGCGAGGTTGAGAGGTTATCTAATCTCTCCTCCGGGACATGTATAGAGTTAGGCATAGTTGACCTTTGATTTGGGACTATGTAATTAAGGATTTCCGCGACTCACCATTGCATCGATTAGGAAGCATAATAGAGGGTTCTCGCACTTGAAACAATTATCCTAGGCGGAGCATAATCCGAGTACCCCATCTTTATCGATTGCCTTACCTTCTCCTTTACTCGTGCTCTCTTACTTGTTGCTTTTACTTTTGAGAATTGAATCATTGTCACACTTATCACTATTGATCTTTCACATAGCTAAGAAGCGGATTAAGTGTTTTTATTCCCTACTCCCTGTTGATTCGATACCCGCTCATCCGGGATTATTACTTCAACAAACCCGTGCACTTGCGGGATATACGCTAGGGGACCTTGTCAAGTATTATGCATCCCCAGATTATAGCTCAGAACTTCGAGCTAAAGCTAACATTTATTCACATGTTGCAGCAATCCGCACAGTTCAATGGTTTGGCCGATGAGGATCCAAGCAGTCATATAGAGAACTTTCTCGAGGTGTGTGATATGTTTAAGATAAACGGGGTGACAGATGATGCCATCAAGTTAAGAGCCTTCCCATTTTCCTTAAAGGGGAGAGCGAAGCAATGGCTATACTCATTACCTAGAGCATCGATTACCACATGGGAGGAGATGGTAGAAGATTTTCTGGCCCGTTATTTCCCTCCCAGAAAATCTGCAAAGCTTAGGAATGAGATCTAGTCCTTTGTACAGTCAGAATTGCAGTCTTTATTTGAGGTGTGGGAAAGGTTCAAGGAGCCCGTGAGAATGTGCTCGCAACATGGATTCCTGGAGTGGATGATTGTTCAGACCTTTTACAATGGATTGAATTCGAGTACAAGGCAACTCTTGGATACGGCAGCAAGAGGTACCTTACGTAGCAAAACCCCGGTGAGGCCCATCAACTAATTGAAAAAATGGGATTAAATAGCTACCAATGGAATACTACAGAGAAGAAAAAGATGGCTGGGCTCCATGAAATAGATACAGTAACTTCATTGACGGCTCAAGTGGAATCATTGAGTAAGAAGTTAGATCTTCCAACTTCAAATAGAGTGGCGGCCGTAACTACTTGCACAGGGTGTGGTGGAGGACATGCTCCCTTCGATTGCCCGATCTCTATTGGTGATGCATCTTTGGTTGAGAATGTCTATTTTATGGGTAAGGCAATGAGGACTAAGGGAATCAATATAGCAACACCTACAATCCAGGTTGGAAGAATCATCCCAATTTTTGGTGGAGCAACCAAGGTCCACAAAAGGCAATGGGGCCACCAGGTTTCAAATAACAACAAGCCCGAAACATGGAAAACTGAGTTTCAGGTTTGGAAACCCGAATGACCGATTTGGAGAAAGCCTTGACTAGGTTTGTGCAATCGTCAGATACAAGGTTTCAATCAATCAAGGTTACACTTCACAACCACACCGCCTCTTTGTATAATATTCAAGTGGGGCAGATTACAAAGTCTCAATTAGAAAGGCCACAAGGAAGCTTGCTGAGTAATACAGAGACCAATCCTAGAGAGCATGTGAAGGCGATCACTTTGTGAAGTGGTCCTGGGGTTGAATGTAGGCTTCCGAATGAGAGTCCCAATGAACATGCACCCGAGGTTATAGAGGTTGAGGAGGAAGTAAGCAAAGAGAAGGAGGTGGCACCCCCACCTTTCAAGCCAAGAATCCCTTATCAAGCAACTCCACATCAATATTCCTTTTGTTGAGGTATTGGCCCAAATGCCTAAGTATGCAAAATTCTTGAAGGACTTGTTGACTAACAAGAGGAAGTTGGAGGAGAGTGCTTCAGTGATCTTAGATGCTTCTTGCTCGGCGGTGTTGCAAAAGAATATGCCGAACAAGAAGAAAGATACGGGAAGTTTCATCATTCCATGTAATATTGGCAATTTGGTTGAAGAAATGGCATTGGCGGACTCAGAGGCCAGTATCAATGTCATGCCATACATCTTCTTTCAGAAGCTAGGCTTGGGCGAGCCTAGACCCACTCAGATGACTTTACAATTGGGGGATAGAACGGTGAGACATCTGAGGGGTATCATCGAATATGTGCTTGTCAAGGTGGACAAGTACATTTTTCCTATAGATTTTGTGGTGCAAGACGTCGATGAGGATGCGGATGTACCTTTGATACTTGGGAGACAGTTCTTGCGGACTTCCAAGGCATTGATTAACATGGACGGTGGGGAGCTAACATTGAGAGTTGGAGATGACAAGCTCACATACTGCCTTGTTGAAGCCATGTGTATTTTCTAGACACTACTGATGAGATTGTTGATGAATACATGCAAAAAATGTTCAATCCGGACACGTACGATGGTTTGTTTGACCAAGAGATGGAAAATGAAGGAGTTATAATGCTTGGTTTGACTGAAGAAGTACCATCTACTGCGGGGATCCTGAAGAAGGTACTCCGAAAGATGAAGGGGGAGAGGAGACACCACCGGAAATGCACCAAGGATGTTGGAGACGCGCGTGAACCAAACAAATTGGATGCACCATTGCTAGGTGGTCCCAAGCCCGATAACTCCCCCTCTACCTTCAAGAGACTTTGTTCATCAGGCTTTCAAGCTATGGGTAAGAAGGCAACCTTCATCTATGAACCACCATGAGTTAAGACAAGGTACGTCAAGCTTAGTGACGTAAAACAAGTGCTTCTTGGGAGGCAACACAAGTGTTTACTGTTTTCTTAGTTAGTAGTTTAGTGTTTGCACGAATAAAGTGTTGAGTGTTGGTGTCTTGATTTTTAGATGCTTTTGCTATGACTTTATTGTGGGTTTTAATTTCATTGAGTTTTTTTTATGTGGATTTAGCGAAGTTTTGGTCGTTTGAGCTATCTCTCATGTTTTTCGTGGTATAATTTGCATAATAGGGTAGGCTGAGTGTGTTAACATGTTCAAGATTTTTCTGCAGAGCCTTCAGAGTTTTTAAGCCATCCAGGGAAAACGCACGAGCATGTGGAATTTCCACATGCCTGTGGATCTTTATTGCGAGCTTATCCAGAGAAGACACAGGGGCATGGACTCACCCCTGTAAGCAACCTCGTGACTTTCGCACGCTTGTTGGTAATTTCTGCACGGGCATGCGATTTCCTGCAAAGACTTGGCAACTTATCCCAAGAGCACACAGGGTTGTGGACACGGCCCTGTGGGTGAACTTGTGAAAAACTCACGGGAGTGGGTAATTTCCGCACGCCGGTGTGAAACTCTGTAGAAGAGCTCTCTCCATTCCGAGAAGGCACAGGGTCATAAGCTTGCCCCTGTGAGTTAGGCATGTGAATGTCCACAACCATGCTGAATTTCTAGACGCCCGTGTGGAATACTAAGCGATTTTTCTCTCTTAGACAGAGAGGCCACTGGGGCATGCGGCTGTCACTGTGGGTCGGGTGCATGGGCATGGGTATTTTTCACATGCCCATGTGGTTGCGTTCAGAGAGATTGAGTGTTATCTTTAGAGCGCACAAGGGTGTGCGTTTGCCCAATGGCTCTCCCCTGTGGAGGCGCACGGTCGTGGGTAATTTTCTCACGCCCGTGCAGATGTACAGAACACCATGAGGCGCGATTTTCTTTTAAATGATCATCATTCCTCTTCATCCTAACATTCTCCATTCATCTAAGAGCACTCTCACATCATTTCTTGACCTCGCATTGCCGATTTGGAAGGATTTTTACTTAGTTTTCTGACCGATTCAAGGTTTCCAATCACAACTCATCGGTAAGCCCTATCTTTTGTTTTATTATCTTCCCCAATTCTTGATCTTAATCATTGAAACTAGTTAATAATGCTTTCTTTATACAATTAGAATGATTATGCATGATTAAAATGAAATTAGAAGCGATTTAATAGTGTATTTTTTTATTTCTGAGGTGCGGTCGTGCATTTTCCCGCCCCGTGGATTCACACGGGTGTGCGGAAATTTCACACGACCGTGTGGATTTTTGCAGCATTACCTAATTAATTGGTTTGATCCATTTTCTTTCAGATTTTCTAGATTATGGCATCTCGGTCAAAGAAGCAAGCTGAGAAACAGCCGCGTAAGTCATCCCCCGAGTCTAAGAGTATGAGATTAACTATCCCCGAGCATAAGGCTCATTTTTAGCGTCTGTCGATACTTCTATTCGGACAGACTCGATTCATGGACATGAGCATATTAAGAGATTTACAGCATGGAGATGAGTTCACAGATGAGGTTGAGGATCTCATTTCGGTGGGTGGATGGAGGCAGTTATTGTTGACTAGAGAGCCAGCCATTCGTGAGCTTACACTTGAGGTCTTATCGTTATTTGATTTCGATTGATCTTATTCGACATTCAACAACCTCGACGTCATTCAGTTCAGATTATTTGGACATTACCTTACCATGAGCATCACTCAATTTTTCAGTTCGGCTTGGTTTGTACGAAGAGGCATTTACAGACACTGAGGAGTATTCCCAGTTACCGACAGATTACAATGGAGCGTTGACCCCACAGAAAGCATACCGAGTGTTGTGTGGTCAGGGCCAGTATGAACCTTGGGTGTCCAAGGCCACGTGCCTTTCCAAACCTATGTATCGATAGTTACACGCCATTCTGAGTTGGTTGATGAATGGCCGTGGTGATAGCACTGGCGTTCTAAGCCGGCAGGAGCTTCTGTACTTGTATTTAATGGTGCAGCGCATACCGATTCATCTAGGGCACATCATCACAGAGTACATTCGACATCAGGGGTAGTATGCCAGATTTGGAGCGATCTTCTCGGGCCCTTTCATTATGAGACTAGTTTTGGGCATGGGTCTCTTGGACTCCATTTACGGGACCGAGAAGACAATTAGACTTGCGCCCCTGAGCCTAGAGATGATGAGATTTATGGGTGTGGTCCACAGGGTTCAGATGGGAGTTTATGCTTTGGTCCTATCAGCTCCAGAGATAGCTGAGGATGTGGGTGATGATGCTGAGGCTTCTCAGCCTGCTCCCGAGCCTCAGCCAGTACCGATGGAGATCGAGGCACCTCCGGTGGCAGAGGACCCACCCCAGTATGCATGTTTTCACCATCTCAAGCCCATGATCACTTTGAGAGGCTCGAGAGCACTGTGGGGGTAATACGGACTGAGGTCCGAGCAGAGATTGTTGAGATTCGGGGTGCGGAGGCTTCATAGTATACAGAGTTCATGGCACGTTTCGACACATTATTGTAGATTTTAGAGCGAGAAGTGACAATTTCCCTTTGCGTATATCCCGCAAGTGCACGGGTTTGTCGAAGTAATAATCCCGGGTGAGCGGGTGTCGAATCCACAGGGAGTAGGGAATAAAAATACTTAATTCGAATCTTAGCTATGTAAAAGATCAATGATGATGTGTGTGATAATGATTCAATTCTCAACAGTAAAAGCAACAAGTAAGAGAGCAAAAGTAAAGAAGGGGGTAAGGCAATCGATAAAGATGGGGTACCCGGATAATGCTCCGCCTAGGATAATTGTTTCAAGTGAAAGAATCCTCTATTATGCTTCCTAATCAATGCAATGGTGAGTCATGGAAATCCTTAATTACATAGTCCCAAATCTAAGGTAAACTATGCCTAACTCTATACATGTCCCGTAGTAGAAATCGAACAATCTCAACACCTCACACACGCATAGAGTTGCAATGGGCTCTAGGGATTGCAAGTTATAAATCTCTTCCTAATTATAGACCTAACCCTTTGGTCCAGGTGGAAGGTCCCTAACCACAATTGAGCCCTAGATACTAAGATCACCTCAACGCTTCACTCCGTTGCACGCGCAACTAAGCCCCAGCAGAAGTTCATCCGTTAGACCATTCACTCTATTATGGCCGCAAAGAACTCGAGGAACGGAGGTAGAATCTATCATGTCGGAGGGGAAAGGGGACGCTCCTGTACCTCTCGACTCACCCTCTCAACCCTCTCCAACTTAGCTTTGTCTAACGCTCGTGGTGTGTCACTCATTCACAAGGTTACCAACAAGAACTCTCAACCCTTGTGTCACTCTAGGGGAAATGTTCATACAATCAAGCATTCAAGGTTGGAACTCACAATAAACATCAATTTATTGAAAGCATAATAAAGAGGTTCAAAGAAACAAAAATATATCCTAGGGTTCACAATACCCGAGTACCCACTAGGGGTTTAGCTCTCCATGGAGCTAAGTACAATCAAAGAAATAGAATGTAAAAGCAATGAATCCATAAAGAAACCCCCTCGATAGTCGTGTCAATGGTCTTATGGAAAGTCCTCTACTCGTCGTCGAAGGATTCCCTCGTCCGGTATAGGATACGCCTCGACGGAAGCTCCCCTACCAACTTTCTTCCTAAGGAATGACGATGTTGGAGCCATAGAACCTCTCCAAAACTTTGGCCAATAACCCTCAAAACCCTAGCCGAAGCCCTCTCTCAAGTTGGGAAAAAGAAGGAGAAACGAATACCAAAATCGGGGTTAAATCGTCTTTAAATAAGGCTGGAATCGGGCGACTACACGGGCATGGATGCTCCACACGCGCGTGCGTAATTTCCACACGGGCGTGGATAATTTCCACATGCTCGTGTGGATTCTCTGTTTCTCTGGTTCCTCGGCACCTGATGCTCTGGAATCGCGAAACTCATGCCCTCAGGCTCAAGGGATGACTCACGTGGCCTCTTATCAGATTGCTTCTTAGACCGAGGTGCCATAATCTGCAAATTTGAAACGAAATCAATCAAACAAGTTGATAAACTAACACTACAGAAATCCACACGGTCGTGTGGAATTTCCAGAAGCCCGTGTGGATCTACGCGGCGTGAAAGCCGCACGGCCGCGCCTTAAAACTCCAAAAATACACTGTGAAATTACCTCCTCTTCGTTCTAAAACACAAATAATCTTTCTAATTGGATAAACGAAGCATTTTTCTCTAAATTCATCGATGGAAACCATGAATTGGTGAACAAAATCATAAATAGGGCTTGCCGACGATATAGGAAGAGAAAATCAAGAGCCGGCCGGAAAACCTCGCAAAACTCCCACCAAATTGGCGCTATGAAGTCGGGAAATGATGTGAGAGTGTTTTCAGAAGACTGGAAGATGTGTAGAAGGAGAGAAACTATTCTTCTTTAAAAAGAAGTCGTGCCCCTTAGCGTTCTGTGCATCCACACGGGCGTGCGGAAATTACCCTCACCTGTGTGCCTCATTACGAGAGAGCCACAGGGGCGTACACACGCCCCTGTGCACTCTGGGGAAAACACCTCATTATCTCTGAACAGTCTCGTACGGGTGTGCGAAAAATACCCACCCCCATGCACCCGACCCAAAGGGGCAGCCGCACGCCCCTATGGATCTTCTGGACATCCGAGAAAAATCACTAAGTGTTCCATACGCCCGTGTAGAAATTCCACACGGGTGTGGACATTCACATGCCCAACTCACAAGAGCACCTGACAAGATCCCCTTGCGTATATCCCACAAGTGCACGGGTTTGTCGAAGTAATAATCCCGGATGAGCGGGTATCGAATCCATAGGGAATAGGGAATAAAAACACTTAATCCGCTTCTTAGCTATATAAAAGATCAGTAGTGATAAGTGTGATAATAATTCAATTCTCAAAAGTAAAAGCAACAAGTAAGAGAGCATGAGTAAAGGAGGAGGTAAGGCAATTGATAAAGATGGGGTACTCGGATAATGCTCCGCCTAGGACAATTGTTTCAAGTGCAAGAACCATCTATTATGCTTCCTAATCGATGCAATGGTGAGTCGTGGAAATCCTTAATTAAATAGACCCAAATCTAAGGTCAACTATGCCTAACTCTATACATGTCCCGGAGGAGAGATTAAATAATCTCTCAACCTCGCACTCGAATAGAGTTGCAATGAGTTCTAGGGATTCCAAGTGATAAATCTCTTCCTAATTATAGACCTAACCCTTTGGTCCAGGTGGAAGGTCCCTAACCACGATTAAGCCCTAGATACTAAGATCACCTCAATGCTTCACTCCGTTGCACGCACAACTAAACCCCAGCGGAGGGTCATACAATCAAGCATTGAAGGTTGGAACTCACAATAAACATCAATTAATTGAAAGCATAATAAAGAGATTCAATGAAACAAATACATCCTAGGGTTCACAAATACCCAAGTACCGACTAGGGGTTTAGCCCTCCATGGAGCTTAGTACAATCAAAGAAATACAATGTAAAAACAATGAATCAATATTTGTCTTGAGTTTGATTGCCCTTGTGCCCCTCCAAATGGTTGTGCTAACTCAAATACGAGGAGGTTGGCAAACACTCTAGCATCTTGCACCCGACCTATGTCTTCGCGTTTGAACCTTAGCAAGATTTCCTCCAAAATCGGTGCATTATAATCCACATTGGCTTCTTTCCTTCATACTCGGCCTCACAACCCTACCTGCACAAAATTAACATAAAACACACATATTAGTGTAAAAACCCGAGATGAGTAATGCTCAACATAAGGAAAAAATGCTTCGCATTAATATCACACAAGCACTTATCAAACTCCCCCACACTTAAGCTTTTGCTTGTCCTCAAGCAAAAATTAAACATTCTGTGCATAGATGAAGGAAATATTGGAAGTGCTTGGCCTTAGGTTCACCAAAGTGTACAGAGAGAGCATTCTACAAGTAAGGGAAATTTCAACATTAAATACAAAAAACCAAAGCTCTAGCTAAAAACTTGAATAAAAAAGGACAACAAACCCAAAATCGTGTACGTGTGTGAACTCACTCAAAACAACCCAAGGTATAGTCCTCAAAGTTCTAAGTACAAGGGACTTATTTATCTACAAAAGTGACAACAATTTCAAAGATGGTAGTAGCTTCACACATCCTCTAAAGTAACCCTTTCCAAAGCGGCCGCTTAAGTGGCTTTCACACTTTCAAGGTGGTAGCTCTTTTTACCTGAGTGGTAGCTTTCACTCATCCTATGAGATAGCTCTTTCTCTTATTAGGTCATAGCTAGTATCCGACTTATGAGAGTAGCTTCATACTTCATAGGTGGTAGCTCTTTCCACCCAACAAGCACATATAAACAATAAAACTTTTTTTCCAGAATTTAACACAAGAAACAACTATAACTAGTCCCTTTAACATCAAACATGAGTTTCCAATAGAGTTTAAAGAGTGAGTAGTGCACTGAGTGTAAATCGGGTAAAACTTCCTAGAAATTCAAGCAAGAACTAGAACATGAAAACATTCAATGTTAAAATTTCTCCTAAACTCAAGAATACAATCATTGTAACTAAGGTGAACCGCCATTGGCTATGTGAGCATTTACATCATTCAAGAACAATAAAAAAGATGTGTGCACTATGAAACTCCCCCACACTTAAGTTGTATATTGTCCCCAATGTACATATTCAAACTCACTCAAAAAATATATATTAATGAAGAATATATGTGGGAGAAGCAATCAAAAGAATACTCCCCTGACTCCTAGTGTCGCATTTGATGGAGCTAAGTCCTTGGGAGTAATGTTCCGACGGGTTGTGAAGCTCACACGGGCAAGTGCCGAAGCACCTTGGTTGTGCCCATGACAAAGTCTCAAGTCCCAAGAGGACAAGACCATTTGCACGCATACATGAGTGGGTTCAGTCAAGCTCAATAAAGACAAAATCAACCCGAGTATATAAAAGATAAAGCAAGGAATACAACTCGAGATACAAAATGAAAATAAACTCAAAAGGAGAATCCTTTCTGAGTGAACAAGTCTAAAATGAAATGCATAAAAGTAAAAGAAATAAAAGAAATAAAAGTGAGGTGTCGGTATTATCCTCTGGCTCAACTGCTGCTGCTGCTGGTGGTGCTAAATCGAAGGGTGTTGGTGGAAGTGGTGAGGGAGATGCCGGAGGAGGTGGTGGGGGAACCAGTGCCCTACCCATCAGTAGCCGCTGTATCATGTCGAAATGGTCTAACATCTCAGTGTACTGCGCTGCCTGGATAACTATGAGTTTTGCTATCTGCGTCGGAATCTCACCCACATCGCTCTCAAGCCTCTCAATACGGTCATAAGCTCGAGGACCCTGTGCTGCGAGGGATCTGGGAATCTATTAGGAACCCTCTGCAGTATCTCCTCCACTCCTGGCGGTCTCTAGGGTAGCTGTAACAATAATATAGACCCCTGGCCCACATCTCCGTACCAACCCCATCATCCTGATCATCTCAAACGCAAGAGGGATACCTCTGAATATCCGCTAATATGCATCCCAAGTGAATCGGCACATTGCGGGCTATGGAGTATAAAAAGAGCAAATCCTGCCTGGTCAGAGCAGCTGTGTTATCGGCTCGACCTAATACAGACCTGCTGATAACCGTGTACAAATCCTTGTAGCTCAACCAGGATAGCCTAGTGTCCTTCGAAATCCCCAGTTCATACTCCCCATGTCCACACAGAATCCTATACACATGATGTGGAGTTATTGATACTAGAAAATCCGCAGGTAAACGTCCATACTACACTGTACCTGTATATGCAACATCGTACAGGCCCATCCGAATTGACAACTTAGTGACACTCATGGAAAATGGATGTTCGAATGCCCGAAACTGTATAGCCTCCATAGTGTCAAATCTCCCATGCATCAGATGAAACTCAAAAGATACTAAAACCTCAAGCGTCAATGTGCGGTAAGCTGGCTCACTGATCGTCAGTAGCCCCCTTCAGCTTCCTACTGCTAGCATCTCATCAATCTCATCAGCTAGCTCATTACCCCACTGAACATCTCATAGCACTTGCAAATCCACAAAATGAGTTTGACCAAAACCAAGTGCTGAAAGTTTCCCAAATCGAGTCTGATGCTCGGGATTTGAGAAATCCATGTGTATTGGCTCGGGTGGGGTGACTCTGAGATGCTTAACTTCATTCTTCCTCACTCGTGGTACCATACCTATAATACAAAAAAAAAGAGAATGATGAAAGAGGCTCAAGAACGGTGTAGTGCTGAATTCCACACGGGCCTGTGGAAATTACCCACGCCCGTGTGGATCTCCAGGGTGTGAAAAGAAACCGCATGCGGGTGCACAATAATTCTCAAAAAAATTTAACTTTAAAAAAATGCTTCTAGACGCTTTCTAAACATGCACCATGCATTGTTAAATGAAAATTCATGCTCATGAAGACATTCAATCTACGAAAAACAAGAGTTGGCGAAGAAAAAGGTTACCGATGAAATAAATGCGAAAACTCTAAAAATTGGCACGATATGCGAAGAAAAATCCTCCAAAACAACGGTGATCGGTCAAGAAGATGATCAGAAGTAGTTTTCAGGTGACTGGAGATGAGGAATGAGACAGTTCACAAGGCTTTTTTTAAGGAAAAAATTGAGTCTCTTGGAATTCTGTGCATACACAAGGGCGTGTGGATATTGCCCACGTCCGTGCGCCTCATTACAAGAGAGCCACAGGGGCGTACACATGCCCTTGTGCGCTCTTGGGAAAACACTCCTTCAACTCTGACTGCTCTCGCACAGACATGCAGAAAATACCCACGCCCATGTGCCCGACCCACAGGGGCAGCCGCACGCCCCTGTGGCTTCCCTGAACATCCGAGAAAATTGCCAAGTGTTCTACACGCCCGTGCTGAAATTCCGCACGGGCGTGGACATTCACATGCCCAACTCACAGGGGCAGCCACACGCCCCTGTGTTTTCTCGGGATGGAGAGAACTCCTCTGCAGCATTTCGCACGGGCGTGTGGAAATTACCCATGCCCGTGTGTGGTTCACAAGGTCGCCCACAGGGCAAGTCCACGCACCTGTGTGCTCTCAGGATAATCCGCCCAACAGTGTAGGAATTCACACGCCCGTGCAAAAATTACCGATGGGCGTGTGACAGTCGCATAGTCGTTTACAGGGGCAGCCGCAAGCCTCTGTGCCTTCTCTGGATGAGCTCGCAATACAAATCCACGGGCGTGTGGAAATTCCACCCGCCAGTGCGTTTTCACTGGATGCCTTAGAAAAACCTGCAGGCACTGCAGAAAGTTTCTGAACATGTTTACACAATCAGAGCCTGCCCAAGTATGCGAGTTTTACCAGCGAAAAAAACATGAAATAAATCTCAAACGACATAACTTCACCAATTCCACATGAAAACACACGATGAATATTCAAAGTTCACAAGAAAATCTCAGCACAAGCATCTAAAAATCAAGACACCAACACTTAACAATTTATTCATGCAAAGAAACTAAACTAGAAGATAAGAAAATAGTAAACAGTTGGGTTGCCTCCCAAGAAGCGTTTGTTTAATGTCACTAAGCTTGACGTACCTTGTGCTACCTCATGGTGGTTCATGAATGAAAGATGCACTCTTATCCATGGCTTGAAAGCATGATGTGCAAAGTCTCTTGATGGTAGAAGGTGAATTATCGGGCTTCGGGCCACCAAATAATAATTCATCCAAATTCTTCAGTTCACGTACGTCTCCAACAAACTTGTAGTGTTTCCGGTTGCATCTCCTAGCCCTCTTCATTTTCTGGAGCACCTTCTTCAAGATCCCCGGGGTAGATGGTACTTCTTCCGTCACACCAAGCATCATTACTTCTTAATAATCCTCCTCTTGGTCGAACAAACCCTCGTATGGGTCCGTATTGAACATTTCCTGCATGTATTCATCAACAATCTCATTAGTAGTGTCTAGAAAGTATAAAGTATCATCGAAATCAAGAGAATGCCGTATGGCTTCAGCAAGGTGGTATGTGAACTTGTCATCCCCAACCCTCAAAATTAGCTCTCCACCGTCCATGTTAATCAATGCCTTGGAAGTCCACAGGAACGGTCTCCCAAGTATCAAAGGTACATCCGCATCCTCATCGTCTAGCACCCCAAAGTCAACCGGAAAAATGTACTTGTCCACCTTGACAAGCACGTGTTCAATGATGCCTCTCGGATGTCATATTGTTTGGTCCGCTAGTTGCAAAATCATCCGAGTAGGCCAAGGCTCGCCCAAGCCTAGCTTTTGAAAGAAGGTGTATGGCATAACATTGATACTGGCCCCTGAGCCCGCCAATGCCATTTCCTCACCTAGATTGCCAATATTACACCGAATGATGAAGCTTCCCGGGTCCTTCTTCTTGTTCGGCATGTTCTTTTGCAATACCGCCGAGCATGAAGCATCTAAAATCACTGAAGCACTTTCCTCCAATTTCCTTTTGTTAGTCAACAAGTCTTTCAAGAACTTCGCATACTTAGGCATTTGGGCTAATGCCTCAACAAAAGCAATATTGATGTGGAGTTGCTTGAACAAACTCAGGGACTTCTTGTACTGTTCATTCCCTTGGTCATTCTTCAATCTAGAGGGATAAGGGATTCTTGGCATGAAAGGTGGGGGTGCCACCACTTTCTCTTTGCTTGTTCCCTCTTCCACCTCTATAACCTTGGGTGCATGTTCTTTTGGCTTCTCATTCGGAAGCCTACCTTCAACCTCACAACCACTTCTCAAAGTGATCGCCTTCACATGCTCTCTAGGGTTGGTCTCTGTATTACTCGGCAAGCTTCCATGTGGCCTTTCAGAAATAGACTTCGCAATTTGCCCCACCTGATTTTCAAGGTTATGCAAAGAGGCAGTGTGGTTACGAAGTATAGCCACAACTAATTCCAACCTTGTATTTGCAGATTGTACAAATCTAGTCAAGTGCTTATCTAAGTCATTCATTCGGGTTTCCAAACCTGAGACTCTACTTTCCACCTGAGGTGCTTGTTGTTGTTGTTGGAAACCCGGTGGCCTCATGGCCTTTTATGGACCCCTGATTGCTCCATGAGAAATTGGGATGATTCATCCAACCCGAATTGTAGGTATTCCTATATGGGTTTCCTTGAGGTCTCCACCAAAGAAACATCACCGATAGAGATCGGGCAATCGAAGGGAGCATGTCCTCCACCACACCCGGTGCAATTAGTCATGGCCGCCACTCTATTTGAAGTTAGAAGATCTGAACAATCCAAGAGTTGCCTTGTACTCGGATTCAAACTATTATAAAAGCTCTGAACAATCATCCACTCCTGAAATCCGTGTTGCGGGCACTTTCTCAAGAGTTCCTTGAACATTTCCCATGTCTCGAATAGAGACTCCAATTCCAAATTAACAAAGGATGAGATCTCATTCCTAAGATTTGCTGATTTTCCGGGAGGGAAATAACTGGCAAGAAAAGCTTCTACCATCTCCTCCCATGTGGTAAATGATGCTCTAGGTAATGAGTGTAGCCACTGCTTCGCTCTCCCCTTTAGGGAAAATAGGAAGGCTCTCAACTTGATGGCATCATCCGTCACTCCGTTTATCTTCAGCATATCACACACCTCGAGAAAACTTTGTATATGACTGTTTGGATCCTCATCGGCCAAACCGTTGAACTTTGCGGATTGCTGCAATATGTGGATGAATGCCGGCTTCACCTCAAAGTTCTGAGCTGTGATCGGGGGATGCATAATGCCTGATTGTGTCCCCAACACTGAATGTCTGGCATAATCAGATAATGTCCGTTGTTGCTCATTCTGTTCTGCCATGTTTTCAGATCCTTCCACTTCCAAATCAGCTAAATTAGACTGCTCTTGCACAGGCTCTTTCCCTTTTCTTCTAAGTGTATGTTCAAGCTCAGGATCTCCTTCAATCAATATTGTGGGATTCACTCAGGTCATAACCTGGAGTTGTTCCCAAAAAGAAAGAAAAAAGAAATCAAAACGATGATAGAATAAGAAGATATGAAATAGAACCTATGGTGAAATATCTAAGAAAACAAAGTGCAAAGTATCTCTGAAAACCTACTCCCCGGCAATGGCGCCAAAAACTTGAGAAGGTCCCATTACGTGTATCCCGCAAGTGCACGGGTTTGTCGAAGTAATAATCCCGGATGAGCGGGTATCGAATCCACAGGGAGTAGGGAATAAGAACACTTAATATACTCATGTTTAAGTAATATTTCCTTCACACTTAAGCACTTATCAAACTCCCCCACACTTTAGCTTTTGCTTGTCCTCAAGCAAAAATTAAACATTCTGTGCATAGATGAAGGAAATATTGGAAGTGCTTGGCCGTAGGTTCACCAAAGTGTACAGAGGAGCATTCTACATGTAAGGGAAATTTCAACATTAAATACAAAAAAAAGTCAATGCTCTAGCTAAAAACTTGAATAAAAAATGACAACAAACCCAAAATCGTGTACGTGTGTGAACTCACTCAAAACAACCCAAGGTATACTCCTGAAAGTTCTAAGTACAAGGGACTTATTTATCTACAAAAGTGACAACAATTTCAAAGATGGTAGTAGCTTCACACATCCTCTAAGGTAGCCCTTTCCAAAGTGGCCGCTAAGGTGGCTTTCACACTTTCGAGGTGGTAGCTCTTTCTACCGGAGTGGCAACTTTCACTCATCCTATGAGATAGCTCTTTCTCTCATTAGGGCATAGCTAGTATCCGACTTATGAGAGTAGCTTCATACTTCATAGGTGGTAGCTCTTTCAACCCAACAAACACAAATAAACAATAAAACTATTTTGTTCTTTCTTTTCATTTTCCATTTTTTTTAACACAAGAAACAACTATAACTAGTCCCTTTAACATCGAACATGAGTTTCCAATAGAGTTTAAAGAGTGAGTAGTGCACTGAGTGTAAATCGGTTAAAAATTCCTAGAAATTCAAGCAAGAACTAGAGCATGAAAACATTCAATGTTAAAATTTCTCCTAAACTCAAGAATACAATCATTGTAACTAAGGTGAACCGCCATTGGCTATGTGAGCATGTATAATAATCAAAACTAATATAAAAGATATGTGTACTTTGAAACTTCCCCCCACACTTAAGTTGTACATTGTCCCCAATGTACACATGCAAGGTCACTCATAATGTATATCAATGAAGAATACATGTGAGAGAAGCAATCAAAACAATACTCCCCTGAATCCTAGTGTCATGTTGTCCTTGGGAGTAATGTTCCGACGGGTTGTGAAGCTCACATGGGCAAGTGCTGAAGCACCTTGGCCGTGCCCATGACAAAGTCTCAATTCCCAAGATGACAAGACCATATACACGCATACACGAGGGGGTTCAGTGAAGCTCAATAAAAATAAAAAATCACTCGAGTGTATAAAAGATAAAGCAATGAATACAACTCGAATTGCAAAGTGAAAAATAAACTCAGAAGGAGAATCCTTTCCGAGTGAACAAATCTAAAATAAAATACAAAATCAAGAAAATACAGAAAAATAAAGTCAAATGTCGGTGTCATGCTCTGTCAGCTCCTCTACTGCTGGTGGTGGTGGAGAAGCACATGGTGGATCCTGTGGTGCTAGAATAGGTGATGGGGATGCTGGAGGTGCCGAGGGAGCCTGAGGAGTTGACAAGGTCCCCTTGCGCATATAACGCAAGTGCACGGGTTTGTCGAAGTAATAATCCCGGATGAGCGAGTATCTAATCCACAGGGAATAGGGAATAAAAACACTTAATCTGCTTCTTAGCTATGTGAAAGATCAATAGTGATAAGTGTGAAAATGATTCATTCTCAAAACTAAAAGCAACAAGTAAGAAAGCACGAGTAAAGGAGGAGGTAAGGCAATCGATAAAGATGGGGTACTTGGATAATGCTCCGCCTAGGGCAATCGTTTCAAATGCAAAAACCCTCTATTATGCTTCCTAATCAATGTAATGGTGAGTCGTGGAAATCCTTGAATACATAATCCCAAATCTAAGGTCAACTATGCCTAACTCTACACATGTCCCGGAGAAGAGATTAGATAACCTCTCAACCTCGCACTCAAATAGAATTGCAATGAGCTCTAGGGATTAGAAGTGATAAATCTCTTCCTAAATATAGACCTAACCTTTTGGTCCAGGTGAAAGGTCCCTAACCACAATTAAGCAGTACATACTAAGATCACCTCAACGCTTCACTCCGTTGCACGCACAACTAAGCCCCACCAGAAGTTCATCCCTTAGACCATTCACTCTATTATGACCACAAAGAACTCGAGGAACGGAGGTAGAATTTATCATGTCAGAGGGGAAAGGGGACGCTCATGTACCTCTCGACTCACCCTCTCAACCCTCTCCAACCTAGCTTTGTCTAACGCTCATGGTGTGTCACTCACTCACAAGGCTACCAAAAAGAACTCTCAACCCTAGTGTCACTCTAGGGGAATGTTCATACAAACAAGCATTAAAGGTTGGATCTCACAACAAACATCAATTAATTGAAAGCATAATAAAGAGATTCAATGAAACAAATACATCCTAGCGTTCACAAATACCTAAGTACCCACCAGGGGTTTAGCTCTCCATGGAGCTAAGTACAATCAAAAAAATAGAATGTAAAAGCAATGAATCCATAGAGAAACCACCTTGGTGGTCATGTCGATGGTCTTGTGGAAAGTCCTCTACTCGTCGTCCAAGGATTCCCTCGTCCGGTATAGGATACGCCTCGACGGAAGCTCCCTACCAACCTTCTTCTTCAGGAATGATGATGTCGGAGCCGTTGGACCTCTCCAAAACTTTAGCCAATACCTCTCAAAACCATAGCCAAAACCCTCTCTCAAGTTGGGGAAAAGATGGAGAAAAGAATGCTGAAATCTGGGCAAAATCAGCTTTAAATAAGGCAGGAATCGGGCGACCACACGGGCCTGTGGATTTTTCACACGCCCATGTGGAATTTCCATACGGCCGTGTATAATTTCCACAATCCCGTGTGGATTCTCTGAATTCCTGTTTTCTCAGCCGGTTGTGAACAGTGCTGATACAGTACTCTCGCTGCAGTGTTCTGCTAAAGTACCTGTCCTAAAATACTTCCCGAGTCTATACTTTCATCGAGGTGACGCAAACGGGCACACGTTCATGTCGTGGATCGCTTTGCTTCTTTAATGACGGACAAGTTGGTGGACATCTTGTTCTATATGCATAAGTCAGAATGCGTGAGTGTGACTGCCCTTGTGCCCCTCCAAATGGTTGTGCTAACTCAAATATGAGGAGGTGAGTTATCGGGCTTGAGTGTGACTGCCCTCTTACCCATGGCTTCAAAGCATGATGTGGAAAGTCTCTTGAGGGTAGAAGGTGAATTATCGGGCTTCGGACCACCTAACAATGATTCGTCCAACTTCTTCGGTTCACGTAAGTCTCCAACAGACTTGGAGTGTTTCCGGTGGCGTCTCCTAGCCCTCTTCATTTTCTGGAGCACCTTCTTCAAGATCCGCGGGGTACATGGTACTTCTTCCTTCGAACCAAGCATCATTACTTCTTCATAATCCTCCTCTTGGTCGAACAAACCCTCGTATGGGTCCGGATTGATCATTTCCTGAATGTATTCATCAACAATCTCATCAGTAGTGTCTAGAAAGTATAAAGTATCATTGAAATCAAGAGAATGGCGCATGGCTTCAGCAAGGCGGTATGTGAGCCTGTCATCTCCGCCGTCCATGTCAATCAATGCCTTGGAAGTCCGCAAGAACGGTCTCCCAAGTATCAAAGGTACATCCGCATCCTCATCGACGTCTAGCACTACAAAGTCAACCGGAAAAATGTACTTGTCCACCTTGACAAGCACGTCTTCAATGATGCCTCTCGGATGTCATATTATTCGGTACGCTAGTTGCAAAGTCATCCAAGTAGGCCTAGGCTCACCCAAACCTAGCTTTTGAAAGAAGGTGTATGGCATAACATTGATACTGGCCCCTGAGTCCGCTAATGCCATTTCCTCACCTAGATTGCCAATATTACATGGAATGATGAAGCTTCCCGGGTCTTTCTTCTTGTTCGGCATGTTCTTTTGCAATACTGTCGAGCATGAACCATCTAAAATCGTTGAAGCACTTTCCTCCAACTACCTCTTGTTAGTCAACCAGTCTTTCAAGAACATCCCATACTTAGGCATTTGGGCCAATGCCTCAACAAAAGGAATATTGATGTGGAGTTGCTTGAACAAACTCAGGAACTTCTTGTACTTTTCATCCCCTTGGTCATTTTTCAATCTAGAGGGATAAGGGATTCTTGGTTTGAAAGGTCGTGGTGCCACCTCTTTCTCTTTGCTTGTTCCCTCTTCCACCTCTATAACCTCATGTGCGTGTTCTTTTGGCTTCTCATTCAGAAGCCTACCTTCAACCTCATGACCATTTCTCAAAGTGATCGTCTTCACATGCTCTATAGGGTTGGTCTCTGTATTACTCGGCAAGCTTCCATGTGGCCTTTCAGAAAGAGGCTTCGCAATTTGCCCCACCTGATTTTCAAGGTTATGCAAAGAGCTGGTGTGGTTACGAAGTGTAGCCTCAACTAATTCAAACCTTGTATTTACAGATTGCACAAATCTAGTCAAGTACTTCTCTAAATCATTCATTCGGGTTTCCAAACCTGACACTCTGCTTTCCACCTGAGGGGCTTGTTGTTGTTGTTGGAAACCCGGTGACCCCATTGCCTTTTGTGGACCTTGATTACTCCATGAGAAATTTGGATGATTCTTCCAATGAAAATTGTAGGTATTGATATATGGGTAACAAGGTCCCCTTGCGTATATCCCGCAAGTGCACGGGTTTATTGAAGTAATAATCCCTAGATGAGATGGTATGGAATCCACAGGGAATGAGAATAAAAATACTTAATTCAATTCTTAGCTATGTGAAAGATCATTGATGATAAGTGTGACAGTGATTCAATTCTCTAAAGTAAAAATAACAAGCAAGAAGGCACGAATAAAGGAGAAGGTAAGGCAATCGATAAAGATGGGGTACTAGGATAATGCTCCGCCTAGGATAATTGTTTCAAGTGCAAGAACCCTCTATTATGTTTCCCAATCAATGCAATGGTGAGTCATGGAAATCCTTAATTACATAGTCCCAAATCTAAGGTCAACTATGCCTAACTCTATACATGTCCCAGAGGAGAGATTAGAAAACCTCTCAACCTCGCACTCGCATAGAGTTACAATGAGCTCTAGGGATTCCAAGTTATAAATCTCTTCATAATTATAGACCTAACCCTTTGGTCCAGGTAGAAGATCCCTAACCACGATTAAGCCCTAGATACTAAGATCACCTCAATGCTTCACTCCGTTGCACGCGCAACTAAGCCCAGCGGAGGTTCATCCCTTAGACCATTCACTCAACCATGGCCACAAAGAACTCAAGGAACGGAGGTAGAATCTATCACGTCGAAGGGGAAAGGGGACGCTCCTGTACCTCTCGACTCACCCTCTCAACCCTCTCCAACCTAGCTTTGTCTAACGCTCATGGCGTGTCACTCACTCACAAGGTTACCAACGAGAACTCTTAACCCTATTGTCACTCTAGGGGAAATGTTCATACAATCAAGCATTCAATGCTGGAACTCACAATAAACATCAATCTATTGAAAGCATAATAAAGGGATTCAATGAAACGAATACATCCTAGGGTTCACAAATACCCAAGTACCCACTAGGGGTTTAGCTCTCCATGGAGCTAAGTACAATCAAAGAAATAGAATGTAAAAGCAATGAATCCATAAAGAAACCCCCTCGATAGTCGTATCGATGGTCTTGTCGAAAGTCCTCTACTCATCGTCCAAGGATTCCCTCGTCTGGTATAGGATATGCCTCGTCGGAAGCTCTCCCTACCAACATTCTTCCTAAGGAATGACGATGTCGAAGCCATAGAACCTCTCCAAAACATTGGCCAATACCCCTCAAAACCCTAGCCGAAGCCCTCTCGGAAGTTGGGGAAAAGATGGAGAAAAGAATACTAAAATCGGGGCTGATTTCGGCTTTAAATAGGGCTAGAATCTGGTGACTACACTGGTGTGGATGCTTCACGCGCCCTTGGGGAATTTCCACACGGGTGTGGATAATTTCCACAGGCCTGTGTCGATTCTCTGAACTCATGTTTTCTCGGCCAGTTGTGAACAGTGTTCCGCTAAAGTACCTGACCTAAAATACTTCCTGAGTCCATACTTTCATCGGAGTAATGCAAACGGGCTCACGTTCATGTCGTGGATCACTTCTTTAATGATAGGCAAGTTGGTGGAGCTCTTGTTCTATGTGCATAAGTCGGAATGCTCGAGTGTGACTGCCTTTGTGCCCCTACAAATGGATGTGCCAAACTCGAATACGAGGAGGTTGGCACACACTCTAGCATCTCACACTCGACCTATGTCTTCGCGTTTGAACCTTAGCAAGATTTCCTCCAAAATCTGTGCATTGTGATCCACATTGGCTCCTTTACTTCAAAGTCGGCCTCTGATAAGTGCTTGTTTGATATGAATGCGAAGCATTCTTTACTTATGTTGAGCATTACGTTTCTTAGGTTTTTTCCCGATTTACACTTAGTGCACTACTCACTTTTTGAACTCTACTGGAAACTCATGTTTGATGTTAAAGGGATTAGTTAGGTTTATGTTTTATGCTAAACTCTGAAAAAAAAAAGGAAAAAATGAAAAGAAGGAACAAAATAGTATTATTGTTTATTTGTTTTCGTTGGGTGGAAAGAGCTACCACCTATGAAGTATGAAGCTACTCTCACAAGTCGGATACTAGTTATGCCCTAATGAGAGAAAGAGCTATCTCATAGGATGAGTGAAAGCTACCACTCGGGTGGAAAGAGCTACCACCTCGAAAGTGTGAAAGCCACCTTAGCGGCCGCTTTGGAAAGGGCTACCTTAGAAGATGTGTGAAGTTACTACCATCTTTTAAAATTTTTATCACTTTTGTAGATAATTAAGTCCCTTGTACTTAGAATTTTGAGGAGTATAACTTGGGGTGCTTTGAGTGAGTTCACACACTTACATGAAATTCGGGTTTGTTGTCCTTTTTGATTCAAGTTTTTAGCTAGAGCATTGATTTTTCGTATTTAGTGATAAAATTTTCCTTACTTGTAGAATACTTTCTTTGTATACCTCGGTGAACCTAAGGCCAAGCACTTTCAATATTTTCTTCATTAATGCATAGAATGTTTTAATGTTTGCTTGAGGACAAGAAAAAGCTTAAGTGTGGGGGAGTTTGATAAGTGCTTGTGCGATATGAATGCGAAGCGTTCATTCCTTATGTTGAGCATTACTTTTCTCAGGTTTTTACATTAATATGTGTGTTTTTATGTTACTTTTACGCAGGTAGGGCTTTGGAGTTGAGTATGAAGGAAATAGGCTAATGTGGATCATAATGCACCTATTTTGGAGGAGATCTTGCTAAGGTTCAAACGCGAAGACATAGGACAGGTGTGAGATGCTAGAGTGTGTGCCAACCTCCTCGCATTCGAGTGAGTACATCCATTTGGAAGACACAAAGGTAGTCACACTCGAGCATTCCATCTTATGCATATAAGAACAGGAGCTCCACCAACATATATATCATTGAAGAAGCAAGTGATTCACGACGTGAACATGTGCCCGTTTGCGTTACCCCGATGAAAGTATGGAATTCGGGAAGTTATTCGGTCGAAGACTGTAGCGAAAGCACTTGACAGCAAATCTTGTAGCGACCATGTTTACTGACCGGTAGAAACCGAGAGAACGAGAATCCACACGGGCGTGTGGAAATTATCCACGCCCGTGTGGAAATCCCGCACGGGCGCGTGTATCATCCAAGCCCGTGGAGTTGCCCGATTCTAGCCCTATTTAATGCCGATTCAGCCCCGATTTTGGTATTCTTTTCTCCATCTTTTCCCCAACTTGTGAGAGGGCTTCGGCTAGGATTTCGAGGGGTATTAGCCAAGGTTTTGGAGAGGTACTATGGCTCTGACATCGTGATTCCATTAGGAAGAAAGTTGGTAGGGGAGCTTCGATCGAGGGGTATCCTATACCGGATGAAGGAATCCTTGGACGACGAGTAGAGGACTTCACACAAGACCATCGACATGACCATCGAGGTGGTTTATTTATGGATTCATTGCTTTTACATTCGATTTCTTTGATTGTACTTCTTTATTATGTTTGGAGAGCTAAACCCTAGGATGTATTCGTTTCATTGAACTTCTTTATTATGCTTCCAATAAATTGATGTTTATTGTGAGTTCCAACCTTTAATGCTTGATTGTATGAACATTTCCCCTAGAGTGACACTAGGGTTGAGAGTTCTTGTTGGTAACCTTGTGAGTGAGTGACACACCACGAGCATTAGACAAAGCTAGGTTGGAGAGGGTTAAGAGGGTGAGTCGAGAGGTACATGAGCGTCCCCTTTCCCCTCCGACGTGATAGATTCTACATCCGTTCCTCATGTTCTTTGCAGCCATAATAGAGTGAATGGTCTAAGGGATGAACCTCCGCTGGGGCCTAGTTGCACGTGCAATGGAGTGAAGCATTGAGGTGATCTTAGTATCTAGGGCTTAATTGTGGCTAGGGAGCTTCCGCCTAGACCAAAGGGTTAGGTCTAAATCTAGGAAGAGATTTATCACTTGGAATCCCTAGAGCTCATTGCAACTCTATGCGAGTGCGAGGTGTTGAGATTGTTCAATTTCTCCTCCGGGACATGTATAGAGTTAGGCATAGTTGACCTTAGATTTGGTACTATGCATGTAAGGATTTCCACGACTCACCATTGCATTGATTAGGAACCATAATAGAGAGTTCTTGCACTTGAAGTGATTATCCTAGGTGAAGCATCATCCGAGTACCCCATCTTTATCGATTGCCTTGCCTCCTCCTTACTTTTGCTCTCTTACTTGTTGCTTTAAATTTTTGAGAATTGAATCATTAGCACACTTATCATTGTTGATACTCCACATATCTAAGAATCGAATTAAGTGCCTTTACTTCCTACTCCCTGTGGATTCGACCCCGCTCACCTGGATTTATTACTTCGACAAACCCGTGCACTTACGGGATATAAGCAACGGGACCTTGTCAAGTTTTTGCCGCCGTTGCGGGGGAGCTAGGCGTTTAGAGATACTTTGCACTTTGTTTTCTTAGCTATTTCACTACACATTCTATTTCATATCTTCTTATTCTATCATCGTTCTGATTTTCTTTTTCTTTACTATTGTTGCAGCTCCAGGTTATGACCCGAGGGAATCCATCAATATTAATTGAAGGAGACCCTGAGCTCGAACGTACACTTCGAAGGAAAGGGAAAGAACCTGTACAAGAACAGCCTAATCCAGCTGATTTGGAAGTAGAAGGATCTGACAACATGGCAGAACAAAATGAGCAACAACGAACACTATCCGATTATGCCAGACCTTCAGTGTTGGGGACACAATCGAGTATTGTGCGTCCCCCAATTATAGCTCAAAACTACAAGCTAAAGCCGGTATTCATTCATATGCTGCAGCAGTCCGCACAATTCAACGGTTTGGCAGATGAGGATCCAAACAGTCACATAGAGAGCTTCCTCGAGGTGTGTGACATGCTGAAGATAAATGGTGTGACGGATGATGCCATCAAGTTGAGAGCCTTCCCATTTTCCTTAAAGGGGAAAGTAAAGCAGTGGCTACACTCATTACCTAGAGCATCAATCACTACATGGGAGGAGATGGTAGAAGCTTTTCAAGCCCGTTATTTCCCTCCCGAAAAATCAACAAAGCTTAGGAATGAGATCTCATCCTTTGTGCAGTTGGAATTTTAGTCTCTATTTGCGACATAGGAAAGGTTCAAGGAACTCCTGCGCAAGAGTCCGCAACACTGATTCTCGGAGTGGATGATTGTTCAAACCTTCTACAATGGTTTGAACTCGAGTAAAAGGCAACTCTTGGATGCGACGGAAGGAGGTACCTTAGGTAGCAAAACCCCCGATGAGGCTCGTCAATTGATTGAGGAAATGGGGTTAAATAGCTACCAGTGGAACGCTAGGGAGAAGAAAGAGCTGGCCGGTCTCCATGAAATTGATGCGGTAACTTCATTGGTGGCCCAAGTGGAGAGTTTGAGTAAGAAGCTAGATCTTATAGCTTCGAATAGAGTTGCAGCCATGACCAATTGCACCGGTTGTGGTGGAGGACATGCTCTCTCCGATTGCCCAATCGTCATTGGTGATGTTTCTTCAGTTGAGAATGTTGACTTTGTAGGTAATGGAATGAGACCTCAAGGGAATCCATACAGCAACACCTACAATTCATGTTGGTAGAATCATCCCAACTTTTCATGGAGTAATCAAGGACCACAGAAGACCATGGGGCCATCGGGGTTCCAACAACAACAACAAGGCACTCAAGTGGAAAACAGAATTTTAGGCTTGGAAACCCGAATGACGGATTTGGAGAAGCACTTGGCTAGATTTGTTCAATCGGCAAATACAAGGTTTGAATCAGTCGAGGCTACACTTCGCAATCACACCGTCTCCTTGCACAATCTTGAAAATCAAGTGGGGCAAATTGCGAAGTCTCTCTCCGAAAGGCCACATGGGAGTTTAGCAAGCAACACGGAAACCAACCCTAGAGAACATGTGAAGGCGATCGCTTTGAGAAGCGGTCGTGAGGTTGAAGGGAGGCTTCCGAGTGAGAAGCCGAAAGAACACGCACCCAAGGTTGTAGAGGTTGAAAACTAAGCAAACAAAGAGAAAGAGGTGGCACCCCCACCTTTCAAGCCAAGAATCCCTTATCCCTCTAGATTGAAGAATGACCAAGGGGATGAACAGTATAAGAAGTTTCTGAGTTTGTTCAAGCAACTCCACATCAACATTCCTTTTGTTGAGGCTTTGGCTCAAATGCCTAAGTATGCAAAGTTCCTGAAAGACCTATTGACCAACAAGAGGAAATTGGAGGAGAGTGCTTCAGTGGTGCTTGATGCTTCATGCTCAGCGGTGTTGCAAAAGAACATGCCGAACAAGAAGAAGGACCCGGGAAGCTTCATTATTCCGTGTAACATCGGCAACTTAGGTGAGGAAATGGCATTGGCGGATTCAGGGGCAAGTATCAACGTTATGCCATATACTTTCTTCCAAAAGCTAGGCTTGGGTGAGCCTAGACCTACTCGGATGACTTTACAATTGGCGGACCGAACGGTACGACATCCGAGAGGCATCATTGAAGACGTGCTTGTCAAGGTGGACAAGTACATTTTTTCGGTTGACTTTGTAGTGCTAGATGTCGATGAGGATGCTGATGTACCCTTCATACTTGGAAGACCGTTTTTGCGGACTTCCAAAGCATTGATTGACATGGACGGCGGAGAGCTCACATTGAGAGTCAGAGACGATAAGCTCACTTACCGCCTTGCTGAAGCCATGCGGCATTCTCTCAATTTTAATGACACTTTGTATTTTTTAGACACTACTGATGAGATTGTTGATGAATATATACAACCCGGATCTGTATGAAGGTTTGTTCGACCAAGAGGAGAGCAATGAAGAAGTAATGATGCTTGGTTCGAAAGGAGAAGAAACATCTACCCCGGGGATCTTGAAGAAGGTGCTCCGGAAAATGAAGAGGGCTAGGAGACGCCACCGAAAATGCCCCAAGACTGTTGGAGACGTACATGAGCCAAGGAAGTTAGACGAACGATTGCTAGGTAGTCCGAAGCCCGATAGTACACCCTCTACCCTCAAGTGACTTTGCTCATCATGCTTTCAAGTTATGGGTAAGAGGGCAAGCTTCATTCATGAACCCCCGCGAGGTAAGAAAGATACGTCAAGCTTAGTGACGTTAAACAAGAGCTTCTTGGGAGGCAACCCAAGTGTTTACTATTTTTGTACCTTTTAGTTTAGTTTGTTTGCATGAATAAATTGTTAAGTGTTGGTGTTACAATTTCTGAGTGCTTGTGCTGCAATTTTATTGTGGGTTTTTAAAAGAATTCATTGTGTGTTTTGTTGCAAATTGGCGAAGTTTGGTCGTTTGAGTTCTATTTTGTGTTTTTATCTGGTAAATTTTGCATAATAGGGCAGGCTCTGAGTGTGTAGACATGTTCAGGCTAGTTCTACAGAGCCTGCAGGTTTTTCTAAGTCATCTAGAGAAAACACACGGGCTTGTGGAATTTCCGCACATCCGTGGATGTGTACTATGAACTCATCCAGAGAGGGCACAGGGGCGTGCGGCTGCCCCTGTGAACGACCATGCGACTAGCGCATGCCCGTGGGTAATTTCCGCACGGGCGTGTGAATTCCTGCAGAGTTGGGCAGATTTTTTCGAGAACACACAGGGGTGTGGACTCGCCCCTATGGGTGACCTTGTGAACTACAGACAGGCGTGGGTAATTTCCGCACGCCCGTGCGAAACTCTGCAGGTTGCTCCCTCCATCCCGAGAAGACACAGGGGTCTGCGGCTGCCCCTATGACTTGGGCTTGTGAATGTCCACGCCCGTGGGGGATTTCAGCATGGGCGTGTGGAACACTTGATATCTTTCTCGGATGTCCAGGGAAGCCATAGGGGTGTGCGTCTGCCCCTGTGGGTCTGGCGCACGGGCGTGGATATTTTCCGCACGCCCGTGGGAGATCGTTCTAAGTCAGTTTGAGTTTTTCCCAAGAGCGCACAGGGGCGTGCATACGCCCCTGTGGAGCTTTTGATGTGAGATGCACGGGCGTGGGGAATTTCCGCACGCCCGTGTGGATGCACAGAACGTCAAAAGTTGCGAGTTTGGTTTAAAAGAGGATGATTTCTCTCTCTCCTCACAACTCCTTTTCACTTGAAAACACTCTCACATTACTCTCCGAGTCCATAGCGTCAATTTAGTGGGATTATAGCGAAGTTTTCCGCCTGGCTCTTCATTTTCTTACTCCTCCTCGTCGGTAAATCCTTTTTCATCATCTTCTTCATCAATTCATGATTTCTATTGATTAATCTGGTTAATAATGTTTTGTTTCTTCAATTGGAACAATGATTTATGTTTAGAACGAAGTTAGAGATATTATTGAGTTGTATTTTTGGATTGTTGATGCCTGGCCGGCGGTTCTCAAGCCCCGTGAATCTACACGGGTGTGCGGAAATTCCATATGACCGTGAGGATTTTTGTAGTATTGTTTTATCAACTTGTTTGACTAATTTTGTTTAAATTTGGCAGATCATGGCACCTAGGACAAAGAAGCAAGCTGATAAGAGGCAACGTGAGTCATCCTCTGAGCCTGAAGGCATGCGATTTGCGATTCCCAAACATCAAGTCCATTATGAGCGCTTATTGAGACTCTGCTTCGGCAGACTCGATTCCTGGACACGACTATACTACGAGATCTTCAGCAGGGAGATGAGTTTGCTGATGAGGTTGAGGACCTTGTTTCAGATGGTGGTTGGTGGCAGTTGTTGATGATTAGAGAGCCAGTCATCCGAGAGTTTGCACTGGAGGTGCTCTCCTCGTTCGAGTTTGATAGAGCGTATGCGAGCTTCAACAGTTTGGGCACCATTCAGTTCAGAGTGTTTGGACGCCACCATAGCTTGAGCATTACGCAGTTTTCCATACTACATGGCTTATACGAGGAGGCATTCACAGATTCAGAGGAGTATGTACAGTTGCCTACTGATTATCCTGGAACCTTGACCCCGCAGATAGCTTACAGTGTGCTATGTTGTCAAGGTCAGTGCGAGCCAGTTGTGTCCAAGGCCATGTGCCTTTCCCGACTTGCCTACAGATATTTGCACGCCTTCATGAGTAGGTCGATGAATGGTCGTGGCGACAATACTGGTGTATTGAGCCGCCAGGAGTTGCTGTACTTGTACTCGATGGTGGAGCGCGTACCGATCCACATAGGGCACATCTTTGCTGATTACATCAGACATTAGTGACACTATGCTAGACTGGGAGCGATCTTCTCGGGCCCTTACATTACGAGATTAGTCCTGGGCATGGGTCTCTTAGATTCGATTCACAGAGCCGAGAAGATGAGTGTACCTGCTCCACTGGGTCTATAGACGATGTGGTTGATCGGCATGGTCTGTAGGGTTCGCACAGGGGTTTTTGCGTTAGTCCTACCAGCCCCAGAGATAGTTGATGATGAAGGTGATGACGCCGGAGCATCTTAGCTGGCCCCCGAGCCTCAGCCCGCATCGATGGAGACCGAGGCACCTCCAGCGGCCGAGGAACCACCCCCAGTGCGTATGTTTTCACCATCTAGAGCCAATGATCGCTTTGAGAGGCTCGAGAATGCTATAGGAGTGGTCCGAGCCGAGGTTGCCGAGATTAGGGTTACGGAGGCTACTCAGTACACAGAGTTCATGGCATGTTTCGACATACTACAGTAGATCCTAGAGCGGGACATTGCCTTATCATTTGTCCTGCAGCCAAGGACTCTTCAGGCCCCCTCAGTTTCTCCAGTACCTCCCTCCTCGACCCCAGCACCGGAGGACCCACTATATGCTTCAACTTCAGCAGCAGCAGCAGCGGAGCCCGAGAGCGACTTCAAGACTTGACCTTTCTTTTACTTTCATGCATTTTACTTTATCTTATTTTCTTGTTTTTAGACTTGTTCATTCATAAAGGATTTTCCTTCTGAGTTTATGTTATTTTGCATTATCGAGTTGTATTCATTGCTTCATCTTTTATACACTCGAGTTATTTTTGTTTTTCTTGAGCTTCACTGAACACCCTCGTGTATGCGTGCAGATGGTCTTGTCTTCCTTGAAAGTGAGACTTAGTCATGGGCACGGTCAAGGTGCTTCGGCACTTGGCCGTGCGAGCTTCACAACCCATTGGAACACTACTCCCAATGAATTAGCTTCATCAAACGCAACACTAGGAGTCAGGGGAGTATTGTTTTGATTGCTTCTCCCACATCTATTTTTGAATGATATATTTTGAGTGAGCTTGCATGCGTACTTTGAGGATAATGTACAACTTAAGTGTGGGGGGGAGTTTCATAGTGCACACATCTTTTCTATTGTTCTTAATTGTTATATGTTCACATAGCCAATGGCGGTTCACCTTAGTTGCAATGTTTGTATTCTTAAGTCTAGGAGAACGGTTAACATTGAATGTTTTCATGCTCTAGTTCTTGCTTGAATTCTTAGGAATTTTTGCCCGATTTACACTTAGTGCACTACTCACTCTTTGAACTCTACTGGAAACTCATGTTTGATGTTAAAGGGATTAGTTAGGTTTAAGTTTTGTGTTAAACTCTGAAAAAAAAAGGAAAAAATGAAAAGAAGGAACAAAATAGTTTTATTGTTTATTTGTGTTCATTGGGTGGAAAGAGCTACCACCTATGAAGTATGAAGCTACTCTCACAAGTCGGATACTAGTTATGCCCTAATGAGAGAAAGAGCTATCTCATAGGATGAGTGAAAGCTACCACTCGGGTGGAAAGAGCTACCACCTCGAAAGTGTGAAAGCCACCTTAGCGGCAGCTTTGGAAATGGGCTACCTTAGAAGATGTGTGAAGCTACTACCATGTTTTAAAATTTTTATCACTTTTGTAGATAATTAAGTCCCTTGTACTTAGAACTTTGAGGAGTATAACTTGGGGTGCTTTTGAGTGAGTTCACACACTTACATGAAAATTCGGGTTTGTTGTCCTTTTTTTGATTCAAGTTTTTTTAGCTAGAGCATTGATTTTTTTCAGTATTTAGTGTTAAAATTTTTCCTTACTTGTAGAATACTTTCTTTTGTATACCTCGGTGAAACCTAAGGCCAAGCACTTTCAATATTTTCTTCATTGATCCACAGAATGTTTTAATGTTTGCTTGAGGACAAGAAAAAGCTTAAGTGTGGGGGAGTTTGATAAGTGCTTGTGCGATATGAATGCGAAGCGTTCATTCCTTATGTTGAGCATTACTTTTCTCAGGTTTTTACATTAATATGTGTGTTTTTATGTTACTTTTACGCAAGTAGGGCTGTGGAGAAGAGTATGAAGGAAATAGGCCAATGTGGATCATAATGCACCTATTTTGGATTAGATCTTGCTAAGGTTCAAACGCGAAGACATAGGACAGGTGTGAGATGTTAGAGTGTGTGCCAACCTCCTCGCATTCGAGTGAGTACATCTATTTGGAGGGGCACAAAGGCAGTCACACTCGAGCATTCCATCTTATACATATAAGAACAGGAGCTCCACCAACATATATATCATTAAAGAAGCAAGTGATTCACGACGTGAACGTGTGCCCGTTTGAGTTACCCCGATGAAAGTATGGAATTTGGAAGTTATTCAGGTCGAAGACTGTAGCAGAGCACTGCAGCAAGTACTGTAGCAGCACTGTTTACAGCCAGCCGAGAAACCAGAGAAACAGAGAATCCACACGGGTGTGTGGAAATTATCCACGGCCGTGTGGAAATCCCGCACGGGCGCGTGTATCGTCCAAGCCTGTGGAGTTGCTAGATTCCAGCCCTATTTAAAGCCGATTCAGCCCCGATTTTGGTATTCTTTTCTCCATCTTTTCCCCAACTTGTGAGAGGGCTTCAGCTAGGGTTTCTTGGGGTATTGTCCAAGGTTTTGGAGAGGTTCTATGGCTCTGACATCGTGATTCCATTAGGAAGAAGGTTGGTACGCGAGCTTCGATCGAAGCGTATCCTATACCGGATGAAGGAATCCTTGGACGACTAGTAGAGGACTTTCCACAAGACCATCGACACGACCATCGAGGGGGTTTCTTTATGGATTCATTGCTTTTACATTCAATTTCTTTGATTGTACTTAGCTCCATGGAGAGCTAAACCCCTAGTGATAACTTAGGTGATTGTGAACCCTAGGATGTATTCGTTTCATTGAACTTCTTTATTATGCTTCCAATAAATTGATGTTTATTGTGAGTTCCAACCTTGAATGCTTGATTGTATGAACATTTCCCCTAGAGTGACACTAGGGTTTAGAGTTCTTGTTGGTAACCTTGTGAGTGAGTGACACACCACGAGCGTTAGACAAAGCTAGGTTGGAGAGGGTTGAGAGGGTGAGTCGAGAGTTACAGGAGCGTCCCATTTCCCCTTCGACGTGATTGATTCTACCTCCATTTCTCGAGTTCTTTGCGGCCATAATAGAATGAATGGTCTAAGGGATGAACCTCCGCTGGGGCATAGTTACGCGTGCAATGGAGTGAAGCGTTGAGGTGATCTTAGTATCTAGGGCTTAATTGTGGCGAGGGACCTTCCACCTGGACCAAAGGTTAGGTCTAAATCTAGGAAGAGATTTATCAGTTGGAATCCCTAGAGCTCATTGCAACTCTATGCGAGTGTGAGGTGTTGAGATTGTTCGATTTCTCCTCCGGGACATGTATAGAGTTAGGCATAGTTGACCTTAGATTTGGGACTATGTATGTAAGGATTTCCACGACTCACCATTGCATTGATTAGGAAGCATAATAGAGAGTTCTTGCACTTGAAGCGATTATCCTAGGTGAAGCATCATCCGAGTACCCAATCTTTATCGATTGCCTTGCCTCCTTCTTACTTTTGCTCTCTTACTTGTTGCTTTAAATTTCTGAGAATTGAATCATTACCACACTTATCATTGTTGATACTCCACATAGCTAAGAATCGAATTAAGTGTCTTTACTGCCTACTCCCTATGGATTCGACCCCGCTCACCCGGGATTATTACTTCGACAAACCCGTGCACTTGCGGGATATAAGCAAGGGGACCTTGGTAGCCTCCCAACCCCACCTGCACGAAAGTAACATAAAAACACACATATTAGTGTAAAAACCTGAGAAAAGTAATGCTCAACATAAGGAATGAACGCTTCGCATTCATATCGCACAAGCACTTATCAATGGGTTTCCTTGAGGTCTCATGCCATTATCTACAAAATAAAAGTTCTCCACCGAAGAAACATCACCGATAGAGATCGGGCAATCGGAGGGAGCATGTCCTCCACCACACCCGGTGCAATTTGTCATGGCCACCACTCTATTTGAAGTTAGAAGATCTAACTTTTTACTCAAATTTTCCACTTGAGCCGCCAATGAAATTACCGCATCTATTTCATGGAGACCGGCCACTTTTTTCTTCTCCCTAGCATTCCATTGGTAGCTGTTTAACCCCATTTCATCAATTAACTGACGGGCCTCATCGGGGGTCTTGCTACCTAAGGTACCTCCTGCTGCCGCATCCAAGAGTTGCCTTGTACTCGGGTTCAAACCATTATAAAAGGTCTGAACAATCATCCACTCCGGGAATCCGTGTTGAGGGCACTTTCTCATGAGCTCCTTGAATCTTTCCCATGTCTCGAATAGAGACTCCAATTCCAACTGAAAAAAAGGATGAGATCTCATTCCTAAGCTTTTTTGATTTTCCGAGAGGGAAATAACGGGCAAGAAAAGCTTCTACCATCTCCTCAAATGTGGTAATTGATGCTCTAGGTAATGAGTGTAGCCACTGCTTCGCTCTCCCCTTTAGGGAAAATGGGAAGGCTCTCAAGTTGATGGCATCATCTGTCACTCCATTTATCTTCAGCATATCACACACCTCGAGAAAACTCTCTATATGGCAGTTTAGATCCTCATCGGCCAAACCGTTGAATTGTGTGGATTGCTGCAATATGTGGATGAATGCCGGCTTCAGCTCAAAGTTGTGAGCTGTGATCGGGGAATGCACAATGCTTTACTGTGTCCCCAACACTGAAGGTCTGGCATAATCAGATAATGTCCGCTATTGCTCGTTCTATTCTGCCATGTTTTCAGATCCTTCCACTTCCAAATCAGCTAAATTAGACTGTTCTTGCACAGGCTCTTTCCCTTTTCTTCTAAGTGTACGTTCAAGCTCAGGATCTCCTTCAATCAATATTGAGGGATTTGCTCAGGTCATAACCTAGAGCTGCATCCAAAAAGAAAAAAAAAGAAATCAGAACGATGATAGAATAAGAAGATATGAAATAGAAAGTATGGTGAAATAGCTAAGAAAACAAAGTGCAAAGTATCTCTAAACGCCTATTTCCCCCCGGCAACAGCGCCAAAAACTTGACAAAATCCCCTTGCGTATATCCCGCAAGTGCACTAGGTTTGTCAAAGTAATAATCCCAGATGAGCGGGTATCGAATCCACAGGGAATAGGGAATAAAAACACTTAATCCACTTCTTAGCTATGTGAAAGATCAGTAGTGATAAGTGTGACAATGATTCAATTCTCAAAAGTAAAGACAACAAGTAAGAGAGTACGAGTAAAGAGGGAGGTAAGGCAATCGATAAAAATGGGGTACTCGGATAATGCTCCGCCTAGGACAATCGTTTCAAGTGCAAGAACCCTCTATTATGCTTCCTAATCAATGCAATGGTGAGTCGTGGAAATCCTTAAATATATAGTCCGAAATCTAAGGTCAACTATGCCTAACTCTATACATGTCTCGGAGGAGAGATTTAATAACCTCTCAACCTAGCTCTCGAATAGAGTTGCAATTAGCTCTAGGGATTCCAAGTGATAAATCTCTTCCTAATTATAGACCTAACCCTTTGGTCCAGGTGGAAGGTCCCTAACTACAATTAAGCCCTAGATACTAAGATTACCTCAACGCTTCACTCCGTTGCACGCACAACTAAGCCCCAGCGGAGGGTCATGTCTTAGTCCATTCACTATATTATGGCCACAAAGAACTCGAGGAACGGAGGTAGAATCTATCACATCGGAAGGGAAAGGGGACACTCCTGTACCTCTCGACTCACCCTCTCAACCCTCTCCAACCTAGCTTTCTCTAACGCTCATGGCGTGTCACTCACTCACAAGGTTACCAACGAGAACTCTCAACTCTAGTGTCACTCTAGGGGAAATGTTCATACAATCAAGCATTCACTGTTGGAACTCACAATAAACATCAATTAATTGAAACCATAATAAAGAGATTCAATGAAACAAATACATCCTATGGTTCACAAATACCCAAGTACCCACTAGGGGTTTAGCTCTCCATGGAGCTAAGTAAAATCAAATAAATAGAATGTAAAAGCAATGAATCCATAGAGAAACCCTATCGATAGTCGTGTCGATGGTCTTGTGGCAAGTCCTCTCCTCGTCGTCCAAAGATTCCCTTGTCCGGTATAGGACACGCCTCGAGGAAAGCTTTCCTACCAACCTTCTTCCTAAGTAATGACGATGTCGGAGCCATAGAACCTCTCCAAAACCCTAGCCAATACCTCTCAAAACCGTAGCCGAAACCCTCTCTCAAGTTGAGGAAAAGATGGAGAAAAGAATGTTGAAATCGGGGTTGAATCGGCTTTAAATAGGGCTCGAATCGAGGCGACCACACGGGCTCGTGGATTTTTTTCACACGCCCATGTGGAATTTCCACACGCCCCG
>NW_024086913.1:0-63091 GCF_009730915.1 Dioscorea cayenensis subsp. rotundata | reverse complement strand
TTGTCTAGTCAGATGCATGGAGAAACGAGAAACCGTCTTACTCAAAAAAGGAAAGATTTGAAGATAACAAGGGGATTGATGATAAAAAAGACTCCAAGACAAGGGAGAAAACCCCCACTTTAGGGAACAACCCATCTCACCTAGCAATACATGTTATCATCGGGGGTGAAACCTTAGCAGGTGAGACCTCTTCATCAAGGAAGGCTTATGCAAGGCAAGCTTATGAAGTTAACAACATCATGTTTCTATGATGTAATGGTTATTTTCGTAACTATTATGAAGTTCCCAGTAGAGAGAACTCTCATTGATAATGGGAGCTCTGTAAACCTTATCTATTGGAACTGCTTTGAGAAGATGAATTTATCGTGTGATAGATTGATGAAGGTGTCATCCCCACTATTTAGTTTCTCAGGAGAATCAGTTCCTATCATAGGATCAATCCAGTTGCCAATCAAGCTAGGTGAGGAACCACGTCACATTACAAGAATGGTAAATTTTATGGTAATTAAGTCCGTGTCACCAGCTTACAATGCCATCTTAGGAAGGCCTTTGCTTAATGACATGAGAGCTGTGCTCTCTTCAAGCTATCTGCTAATGAAGTTTCCAACCTAAGGAGGAATAGGGCAAGTAAGAGGAGATCAAAAGAAAGCTTGTATCTGTTATGTATCTTCCATCAAAGGGAAACAATTGTTAAGGGATAAAACCTTGGCAATCTCATAAGACTCAACTGATAAGCCAAAGCCTATGGAAAAAGTAGAACCTGTGAGGTTAAAAGATGATGATCCAGATAAGGTCACTTACTTAGGGAGCGGAATGACCGAAGAAATAAAAAGAGAAGTGGTCAGTTGCCTAAAAAAGAACGTGGACATATTCGCATGAACACCATCTGATATGCTAGGTATTAGTTTGGAGGTGATTTCTCATCACTTGAATGTGGACCTGAGTAAAAGTCGATAAAGCATAAAAGAAGAAATCTGGCACCAGAAAAGCAACATGCTCTAGAAGAAGAGATAGATAAACTAATTTGAGCTGATTTCATTGAAGAGGTCCAATACCCAGAATGGCTTGCCAATGTTGTAATGGTAAAGAAATCAAATTGGAAATGGAGAGTATGCGTAGACTTCACTAATCTTAACAAAGCTTGCCCAAAAGATTCATATCCTTTACCAATAATCGACAAGTTAGTGGATGAGACCTCAGGCTATGACTTGCTAAGCTTCATGGATTCTTTCTCAGGATATCATCAGATAAAGATGAATCCCTCAGATAAAGAAAAGACTGCTTTCATCACTCAGAAAGGGACATATTGTTACAAAGTAATGCCTTTTGGACTAAAAAATGTAGGAGCAACCTATCAAAGAATGGTGAACAAGGTATTCAAACACATTTTGGGTAACACTATGGAAGCTTTCATCGATGATATGATCGTCAAGAGCAAGATAGGTGAATCTCATACAGAAATACTCAACCAAGTCTTTGAGGTATTAAGGAAATATGACATGAGGCTTAACCGCAACAAATGTACGTTTGGGGTTCAATCTGGGAAATTCCTTAGTTAAATGATAACTCAAAGAGGGATAGAAGCTAATCCAGAGAAGGTTCAAGCCATACTTGAGATGAGATCTCCATCATCTATGAAAGAGGTGCAACGCTTAACTGGAAGAATAGCCGCCCTAAATAGGTTCCTTTCCATGTCAGCTGAAAGGAGCCTTCCCTTCTTTAAGACTTTAAGAGGTGGGAAGAATTTTGAATGGACTTTAGAATGTGACAAGGCTTTTGAATAACTAAAAGAATACTTGAAGCAGATACCTCTTTTGACTAGACCTAAGCCTAAAGAGCCATTATTTGTATATTTGGGAGTTAGCAAGATGGCTTTAAGTGCAGTCTTATTGAGGAGGAAAGAAAAGTGGATAAACCAGTATACTATGTCAGTAAAGTACTTCAAGGTGCAGAATCTCGATACCCTTTTGCTGAAAGGGTAGCATTATCACTTGTGATGGCTTCCAGAAAATTAAGACCCTACTTTCAAGCTCATCCTATAGTGGTCTTAACAGATCAACCTTTACGTCAAATATTGCAAAGACCAGAATATTCTGGAAGATTTACAAAGTGGGCGATTGAACTAGGAGAGTATGATATTTGCTTTGAACCTAGACAAGCAATCAAAGGTCAAGCTTTAATTGATTTCATAGTAGAATGCACTGGAGAAGAGGAGCTAAACAAAGCAGATGAATACATATGGAAGATGTTTGTGGATGGAGCATCAAGTTCATCGGGGAGCGGAGCTGGGGTAGTTCTGATCTCTCTTGAAGGGGATATACTAGAATATTCATTACGCTTTGCCTTTTTAAGCTCAAACAATATTGCAGAATATGAAGCACTCATAGCAGGAATTAGCTTAGCCAAGCAACTACAGGTGAAAAGATTGATGGCACATAGTGATTCACAACTAGTGGTTCAACAATTTCTAAGAGAATATGAAACAAAAGAAGCAATCATACGCCAATACCTTCGCAAGGTTAAAACCTTGTCTCTGGAGTTTGAAGAATTCCAATTATTACAAGTTAATAGAATTCAAATAGTCATGCAAACGCTTTGTCCAAATTGGCCTCATCGATGGAAACAAAGGGAAGGATTGTACATCTAAAAGAACTTCAAAGGCCAAGTATTGAAGAGAAGAACATAGCGAACATCGAAGAGGGGAATGATTGGAGAATACCCTTTAAGAAATTCTTAAAAGATGGGGAGCTACCTTCAAACACACTGAAAGCCAAAAAATTAAAGATGAGAACAGCTTGTTTCACGCTGATAAATGATGTGCTCTATAAGAAGGGGTTTTCCATGCCACTTTTGAGGTGCCTCGGTAAACAAGATGCATAATATGTGTTAGCAGAAGTCCATGAAGGGATATGTGGATAACATATGGGTGCAAGAGCCTTAGTAGCCAAAGTCTTACGTCCAGGATTTTATTGGCCTACCCTGAGAGACGATGCTTCAAAGAAGGTAAAGAAGTCTGATAAATATCAAAGGTTCGCACCTATCCAAAAGGCTCCTACCTCAATGTTCAGAAGTGATATTGAACCAACCCCATTTGCTAAATGGGGATTAGATCTCTTGGGACCTTTTCCCAAAGCAACTGGAGGAAGAAAATTCTTAATGGTGGCAACTGATTATTTTACCAAATGGGTAGAAGCAGAACCATTGGCAACAATAACCAGCAAAAAGATAGAAAGTATGGTTTGGAAAGACATCATCTGTCAATTTGGACTTCCCAGAATATTAATCGCAGATCGAGGAAAGTAATTTGATTGTGACTCATTTAAAGACTTTTGTGAAAGGCTCCATATCCAGCTTAGCTTTGCTTCTGTGGCATACCCCAAGCTAATGGACTAGCAGGAAGAAGCAATCGAACTATCTTGGAAGGTCTAAAAATGTGTTTAAACAAGGCGAAAGGAGCATGGGTAAAAGAGCTTCTGTCAATCCTTTGGCCGTATAGGACAACAAGTAAGGTCTCAATAGGAGAAACACCATTCAACATTACTTACGGAACAGAAGCCTTAATCCCAGTAGAAATCGGAGCATCTTCTCCAAGAATGGTTGAATTTCATGAAGAAGGTAACTCGGAAACATTTAGAAATAATTTAGACCTTCTAGATGAAAAAAGAGATCAAAGCTATAAACGTTTAGCAGCTTATCAACAAAGGGTAGCTCGTTACTACAACTCAAAGGTGAAAGAATGACCTATTGTTGAAGGTGATCTCGTGCTGAGAAAAACGTCCATTACCAATACTCTTATAGAAGAAGGGAAGCTCCGCCCAAATTGGAAGTACTTTATCGAGTAAGAAGAATGATTAGTCCAAAAACATGCAAACTAGAATCCTAGGAAGGAAAAAAGATTCAAAAGACTTGGAACAACAATCATTTGAAGCTCTATTTTTAGAGCATGTACATTTTGTAAATTGTATATTATAAATCAATAGAAATAAATGGTACCGTAGTTACGGTCCCATGGTTTTTTCCCCTTTATTGGGGGTTTTCACGTAATTATTGTGTGTTTTAATTTTTCATGCTAACAGGTTTTCAAGAACAAGATTGACATGATCTCACTTCAAATCCTTAGTAATGAAAGTACACATCTTAAGAACCTGATCTTCTATAAAGGAAGAGATGAACGGTTTGCACCTTAAACTTTCATTCTACGGAGCAATGAAAGTACACATCTTGAGAACCTGATCTTCTATAAAGGAAGAGATGAACGGTTCGCACCTTAAACTTTCATTCTACGAGGGAATGAAAGTACACATCTTAAGAACCTGATCTTCTATAAAGGAAGAGATGAACGGTTCACACCTTAAACTTTCATTCTACAGGGGAATGAAAATACACATCTTAAGAACCTGATCTTCTATAAAGGAAGAGATGAACGGTTCACACCTTAAACTTTCATTCTACGGGAGAATGAAAGTACACATCTTAAGAACCTAATCTTCTATAAAGGATGAGATGAACGGTTCGCACCTTAAACTTTTATTGTATGGGGGAATGAAAGTACACATCTTAAGAACCTAATCTTCTATAAAGGAAGAGATGAACGGTTCGCACCTTAAACTTTCATTCTACGAGGGAATGAAAGTACACATCTTAAGAGCCTGATCTCTTATATGGGAAGAGATGAGCAAGAAAAGTCAACATATTCCTACAAAAGGAGGTCGATAACAAATATTTTCCACACATATGATACCAAGCTAAGAGTCTGTTGAAGTAAAAATAAAATATTATGAAAGAAAATTATAAATAATCACTTTTATTAAAAGTCCACACATCATCACTCAGCTCTAAATAAGGAAACTATAAATAATCATTACAAAAGAAAAAAGATTATTATGGAGCAGGATGTACAGGTGGTTCAGGGGATGGCATCTCATAAAAAATTTGCTCCTCATCCAAACAATGCAAAGCTGAGATTTCATCATTATGACTTTCGGAGGAGACACCATTCTTCCCAAAAAACTCCCAAGGGCCCATAAGATCGTCTAAGTCATAGTGAAGGCAGGAGTCTAAAGAGATAGTAACATCCTCCTCATTGGGATCAAAACTCCTCCAAGGTAAAGGCTCAACAATGGAGCTAGTCTTTGAAAAGACTAACTCAGGATAAGCATGGCCATGTTCCTTCTCAAGAAGATCTCGAGCAAGATAAAAGCCAGGCTTACTGAAGGTAACACCGACTGCACATTTCCTTTGATAACAATTTAAAGACTCATGATGTTCTCGGACAGCAGTAGCACGGATAGATTGTCGCTCAGCGTCGAACGTCTGACAAAGAGAAGATATCTCATCCTTCAATGCGGAAGTAGCTTGTCATTCAAAAGCTAAATCTTTCTCAAGAGAAGTGATAGTCGGACATAAAGATGAAACCTTATCTCTGAGTCTCTTGTTCTCATTATTCAAGGTGGAACATTTGGATGCATACCCTCTCAAACTAGCAAGTTCCGATTCTGAAGTTTGAAGGTGGGCGGTAATCTCCTTCTTGTGTTGTCGAAGGTCCTCAATAGGCAACTACAACTTCTTCTGATGAATATTTGAATCTTCTATGCGTTGATTCAAGGATCTCATCAACCCAAACGCCAAAGAAGAACGTTGAGCAGCCTATCCTCAATAAAGAAAAAGACATCAAAATTAAGTTATACGTAAGGAGAAGGTAAAACAAAAGAGATAAATACCTTAACCAAAAGACGTTCAGCAACATCTATATTCTCCAGCATATCGGCAAAATAGGATTCCTCATCTCGTGGAAGAATAGAAGAATACATCAATCTAGAAGCCATCACGGGTCGAGTAATACTATCTGTATCAACTAAACCAGGATAAAACCTAAAAGGTCCCCCTTTTAGAGTACTCCTAAGATCAGCATGATCTTTATATACTCGATGAATTGCCTGAGGTGGTTCCATGGGTGGAAAGGTGAGATTGACAGCTTAAAGAGACTCAGAGCGCAGTTCCTTTCTTTCAAGACGCGAAAACCACAGGGTTTGCAGATGATAGTAAAGGGTTAGAACACTTTGAAGTGTCATTGTTGCCTTTATTTGGAGGGTTAGAACCCTTGCAAGTGTCAAGGTTAGAACCCTTGAAAACATCAAGGTTCAAAGTTTGGGGAGTATCAGGATTAGGGTCAGAACCCATGGAGGAAGCCTTAACAACTTCAGAATTGACAAGGTTAGCACCTTTGGACATAGGAGACTTCAATCTTTTTGGAGGAGGAGACACACCTAACGTAAGAACCTGAGAAGGTCCGGGTTGAGAAAGTTTCGAGGTCTCATTGTCTCGAGTACGTTTTCGTTGACCTGTTTGGAGAGCAGCAAATACAGAGTTTTTGGATACCATATCTAGTAAAAAAATTAAATAAAAGCATGAAAACATATGCTGAAGGCCATAGTCAAATATATTCCTTGGAAAAAATAAACAAATAAAAAAATAAAAAAATAAAAAAAAATCACCATAGCTAGAATTGGTCTCTTTGCCTGTAGCATCAGCATGAGAGGATGAAAGATAGGAAGAAGAATAAGAGGACAACGAAGGAGAGGGATGGAAGAACTCCCTACCCTGCTGCCCTTATGTTTGAAGGGGTCATAAGTGTACTGATATTATGGCAGGAACGCTCAATGACATGAATCTCAGGAGCAAATTTCTCTCTGAGTGGGGCATAAGATTTTCTTGATATCCCCTTTCTGTTCCAACACCATTGGTAAGGACCTTTCCAAGAACCTTTTCGGGGGTAAACAAGAACCCATCTGTCTTCATAATTCTTTATAGGAAGAAGATCATCAATAAGGAAAGAAGAAGTCCCATGAAGGACATGACAACCAGACTTATCCTTACAAGGTTGAAGCTCAAAAAAGAGATGAAAAAGGTCGACTGAGATCCTAAGCCCACTTATAAAACAAAAGATATGAAAGCCTATAAGAAACCTCCAAGAATTTGGATGAAGCTGAGCAGGAGATAGCTTGTTAAGTTTCAAGAATTCCATGATGAAGGAAGACATAGGAAAGCGAATGCCCATATCAAGCAACGCCGCATGAATGGTAAAGGACATACCAGGAGCGAAACAAAAAGGACAACTAGGATCACCAGGAAAACTAATTCTCCAATCGGAAGGGATCGAATACTTAGCCTTGAAACTTTGAACATCACCTTCATTAAGAGATGTAGGAAGACAGGCGCTTATCACGAATTGAGACTGAGGTCCAAAAGATGTAAAAGGTCTACTAGTTTGCTTCGTTCAAACCATGACAAGGTGGTACTAAAAAATAATAATAAAAAAATAAATAAATAAAAAAACTAAGCTAATATGGAGGAAGAAAAAAATATATATAATATATGCATATATTATTAATTAATTAATACATATATATATATATATATATACGGACGGTTGGCGAAAGAAAAAGTAAATAAAATATGTGTATATGTATATATATAATATACATATATTATTAATTAATTAATTACTTAATGTATATATTTATAACATTTAGTGGTGTCAGTTGATGAAAGTTAAAAGGTAATTAATTAATTAATTAATTTAATAATACCTTCAAACTTCAGAGAAACAAAGCAGTGCGAAAATCTTCGATGGTCACGGGAAGAATGCTGGAAAATGCTTTAACTCAGTAATGATGCCAAAAGTCTTTAACCAATAGAGGTTGTGCGATTCTAAAAGTGGGGGTGGAGACTTCCTTATATAGAGATTGAAAGGTAAGAGTTCAAATTTGAGTTGAACTCAAGAAATAAATCTTTCACCCAACAATAAAGATAAATTCAAGTATATTAGAGCCTTATACAACCATATTATCTAGATGTGGATAAATTTAAATTAGTTGTATCTTATCTGTAGATAAATTCAAATATTACTATCAGGATAAGTTAAAAAAAGAGAGAGAGAGAGAGAGAGAGAGAGAGAGAGTTTTAAGTAGATAAGGACCTACTTCTATCTTTAAGGTTCTAACCTAAAGATAGAAGTGGGGAGCAACTGATGTGGACTAATTCAAACCCACGTAGTACCCCACTTTTCACATCACACCCACTATCTCCTTTTGCACCCATGATCTCGAACACGTGAAATGTTTACGTAATTGTAAGCATACATCTATAAATAGCCTCCCTCATTTAAAGAGAAGGGGGAACTTTTTTGGGAGAGTAAGACTAAAGGAAGATCAACGTTTATTCTCTACTGACTTAGTTATCGGAGTGTTTGTGGCAAATACTTTCCACACTGCTACAAGTCTAGGCATCTGAAGAAGGAAGAGACTCTAACTCCGTTGTTCGACCTCCAAATTCGAAGCTCTACAAGTTCAAGGTCCCCTACAAATTCACTATTGTATTCAGGCAACAACAAAATCCATTTTTTTAATTCTCAGATTTATTATTTAAAAATAATCAAAAACAGATACCTCTCCTTTTTAAGATTTATTATTTTTCAATTTAAAAAAAAAAAAAATTATTTTTTATTTATCTGAATTTAGAAAACAGATATTGAAGATCACCATTTTTCTTTATCTCTTTTTGTTTTTTAAGATTTATTATTATTTTTAAATATAAAAATCCAATCTTTTCTTTTTTAAATCCTAACCATCTTCTTTGATAAAGATTGTTTATTTCATTTTTTTATTTATCAGAATTAAATAATATTTATCAGAAAAATCTCTATAAATAATGTGTCAAAAATTTAAATATAATATATCGTGTCAAATACCGTGTCAAATCGCATGACAAAAATTTAAATATAATAATTTATTAATACCACGTTAAGTACGATGTGAAGAAAATAGAAATATAATAATTTATTAAAACTGTGTCAAATATGTCAAATGTCTTGAAATGCAAATATAATAATCTATTAATGCCATAAAAAATTTTGAGTTAAAAATAAAAAATAATGATGTAATAAATTACTATGTGCAGATTTTTTTTTTATTTCTAAGTGAAAAAATTTAAAAATTACCGTGTCATTTTTTTGGGGCAGGGTTTTTATTATTTTTACTATATTTATTTAGTTATGAAGATTGACTATAAAAAGCTTGTTGGAGTGTTTTTTTATTTTTTATTTATTTTATTTTTTTATTTTGTGGTGTTTTGTGAGAAGCAAATTAGTAAACCAACAACACATGACAAATATTAAATATTTAGTAAATCAATTTTTATTAGGCTTTTTCTAATAATTTTCTGAATTTATTAATTAGTTTAATTGTTTATAACGATATTACATCTCCATGTACTTTTCTCTCACCATTAACACATGAATTAGTGTTTGTCGAAAGAATCTTCTTTTTTATTAGATCTGTCCATGAGTCAGACTAGGTCAGATTTGGACTGGGCTGAGTCCATAATTACTAAAATTCAAGCTTCTCTAAGCCTGGCCTGGTTCAAAAATATGAGCTTTAACTCTTGCCAAAACCAGGCCAAATTTGATGACCTTTAACAAAGGCCCTCCCAAATTTGTTTAAATAGATTTTTCACCAAATATTATTCTCCAAAATACTTTAAAATTAAAATACCAAATGCAAATCTTTATTCAATCAACTAAAATTCAAACCATTATAATGCAATCAACAATAAATATATATTATATGAATATATACAAAACTAATTAATAAATAATCAATGACAAAATTCAAACCATTATATATACATATATATATATATATAAAAGTATATACAAAACTAATTAATAAATATAGTTTATTAGATGGATCGGGTCGGCTCAGGTCGGGCCTGGGCTCTTAACAATGAAAATTGAATTCGGCCCATTTTTAAAATGGGCTTATTTTTTCATTTAAGGCTCGGTCATCGAGCCTTATATGTTTGTCCGAGCCTTTTGCCTTTGGGCTTGGCCGAATAGCTGATGTACTCTCCGCTAGTGCAGTGATCGTTATAAGTAACAGAGTGGTACCCCACTAAGGAAGTAGGGTTGTCGAACCACAAGAATTGGACTTCTAGTACTAATTGATCCTCTAATGTATAGTCAATCTAAAAGGGTGATAAAGAAGTCAATTACTAAACAAAGAGAAAGAACTACAGTGTGGAAAAACCAGGTAGACTAAGGTTGAGTTTCAATAACAAGAGAGCAATTCCCCGGGATGATTCCTATATGCTCGAGATACTGACTTGAGTTTAATGCCTACCAAGGTACATTCTAAGATCCTTGTGGGTGCTCAAAGCATTGTTGTATCTACGGCTCTCACATACGCCAAGTTTTGCTAGTGTAACTACGGGCTTCATGCATGCCAAGTTTTGAAATTACCAAAGGCACTCACAACTACGGTAATCCACACACGCTGAGTCTTACACAAGCAACTATGGAAATCAAGCACTCCAAGTTATGCAACACATTCATTAATACAAGAACACTTTAGAACATCATAGGCATTAGAAACAAGTAGTCAAAGTATAAGAAGCAACATTGTTCACAATCTCGGAGCACCGTGGAACGGTTAGCCTCTCATGAATTCATACAATTGAGAGTATATGATAAATGCAAACAAGAGAGAAATCATAACTTCCCCCTTTTACAAAGATCTCTTCAATTGTATATCAAGAACTCCATGCAGTGGGCAAACTCCACTTCTCTGGCGTCTTTAACTCAACCTTGATTCCCTTAGCTTGTGTGGTGATAGTTGATCATCATTATCTTAAGGACTCCCCCACTAGAGTAGAAGATTATAGAACAAAAGATATCTCAAAACCCTAATTCTCAGAGTTAAAAAGGACTTTTTTGGGCTTAACACAGTCTGAGCACAGTCGTCTTGAGACCGTGCTAATCTTGGAACTTCTGAGTGAAAAGGCTAAGTGTCATCCAGAAATAATCACATGGAGAGCACGGTCATGCTCTCCCGGTGCTCAGCTTAAGCACGCCCATGAAAGGAGCATGCAGACCGTACTTCCCCTGATAGCACAAGAAACTCCCATCTAGAGATAATCACAGGGAGAAAGTACCCCCGTGCTATGCCCGTACTTCCGCTAAAGAGCAGAGGAGTTCCCATTTAGAGATAATCATGGGGAGATGGCAAGCCCGTGCTCTGCCCGTGCTTGCCTTGGACACTTAGAGAAATTGTCTTCTTTAGTTGATTTTGTCCTTAATTTCACTCTTTATATGTTATGAGCCCTAAAAGCCTCGACCAAAGACAAACATACCTACAATAGCATCATTCATAAACAAAAAAGTGCTAAAAGATGAGCAAAAGTATTGCATTGGAGATATATAAAATATGATTTGAAATGCACTCATCAATAGCCCTGCCTTTATACAAGTCTAATATTGTTTGTTTTTTAATGTTCATCATTTAATAATATTCTCACATTTACATGTGTATATTTATGTATGAGTTTAATTTGATTGTTGAATAAATTAATTATAAAAAATACAAAAATGGATAAGTAAAAGAGAGGAGGATCTCTCTCTTGCTCACCAACTCCCCTCCCGACCCTTCCATCCTCCGCAACATCTCCTTCACCGCTTACCCTTCCCAACTCCTCGCCATTGTCGGCCCCAGTCACCTCGGCAAGTCCACTCTCCTAGATATCGTCGGCCTTAGCTTCCTCTTTGACCATTCTATTCTCCTCCTCGACGAACCCACCTACGGCCTCGGCAGATCCACAACCTTCTCCCTCCTCTTCACTCTCTGTTCCCTCTTCCCTCCCCCAACCCCCATTGAAGCATGGATTGAGTTGCATCGCTACTAGAAAGCTCTGATGGAATTGGGCGGATTAGATTGGGACATAACCATCATGAGATCACCAACGACCCTTGTGAGTAGCGCGTCGCTCCTTCCTCTGAAGCTGAGCCCCTTGTGGTATCTTTAGGGGCTTTTGATCTCTTATTTCTAGTCGCTTGGATGAATTGGTGTTTCTTGTGTGATTTTTTTTGTTGTTTGGTTGATTAGGGTTTTGCTGATTTCTTTTTCTTTTTGATTTATCTTTTAGAATTTTTTTATCTGATTACTTGGTTGTTTTGGAATACTGGATTTATTGTTTTTTATTTCTTTTTTTTCTTGTATTGGGGGGTTTTCAACATATTTTTTTTTAGCTTTTGACTTGTCTAGAAAAACTGCCTCCTTTTTAATGAACTTGTAGTCGCATTAGAATTCATTGTAACCATTTGTGGCTTCATCAAACTTTATTATTATTATTATTATTATTATTATTATTATTATTATTATTATTATTTGACTCTGTTATTTTATTGTTTTAAGTTTTGTAATTCTTTTTTAATAATGATGTTAGTTTTTAAGAATTTTGTAGGTTTGGTGCGCAAAGGAGGAATACGGCTTTTTATGAGATGAGAAAGTGAAAAGATGGATAAGGATTAGTTCAAGGCTATTTTTAAAAAAATGTATTGAATCTTGATTGTTCTTTTGGAAATTTTAACCTCCCTTTCACCCGCTATGTTTTTCTTTTGAACGTAATAAACTCCTCACTCTATTTTTATAAAATATAAATAAATATAAATATACATCAATTTCCCAAAGTTTAATCCACCAAAGTTAAAAGGTTTCTGTCACTCAATAACATGAAAGGTTTGCCTTATAAAAATAAAAGATTCATTTTGGTTAAAAACCAGAGTCCAAGCACCCCCAAAGCTCTTTTTGCAAAATTTCAAAGGAGCATGATAATTTCACATAAAGGAGATGATAATCTATTTAATCAATAATCCAATGAGTTGCCTTTTGCTTTGCTTTTTCCCACTATCTTATAAAATATTAGTTATTATTGGTATCATTATCCAGTGTTGTTAAGGTGCGCCTAGGCGCCCAGGCGCAGCGTTAAACTTCCTTAGCGCCTCTAAGGGTCTAAGGCAAGGTGTTTTTAAGCCAGGCACGGGTTTTTTGTGCTTTTTTGCGTTTTATTAAGCCCAAGGCACCAAAAAGGCATGCCTGATTGAAAAAAGAATAGATTCTAATAACTAAGCGATAAATATATTAAAAATAGAAGTCTATGTTTGAAGAGGGAGAGCAACATCCACTATGCTTTCAAAGATCAACAAAGTGCACCAGCCATCTCATTCTAATAAAGGTACAATTGATTTTTCTGCTTATGATTTTATGAATAAAATTCTTACTTTAAGATAAGACAAGTTTGTTAATCCTAGAGTTTAAGGCTTTAAGCTTTCTATTTGTCTATCATGTACCATATATATATATATATATTCTTTGTGCGTGTGAGCCTTTCTTCCATTAGGCGTGCCCATTTTTTTGTGCCTTGCGCCTCGTCTCGGGTGTGCCTTGCACTCTTAACAAAGTCATTACTTGAATTTCTTGTTCTGATTATTCCTATCAAGTGATGATGCCCATCATTTTTTTACACAATAAATAATTTATTATCTTCCACTAAAGTAGAATTCAGTATCTGTTGTGCATATGTAGCCTATATTTATGTTTCTATTAAGTGAGGCTACAGGGTTGAGCAAGTACACTACTTGTGAGGGTCTTAGAGAAGCCTTTGCAAAATTTGGTGAATTTATTTCAGGTCTCACTCTCTGACACCTCCTTATTAGATCTTCCATGATTGCTTATTGAATGTGTATGGATTGTCTCCTTGCCAAGGCACCTACATGATATGCTAATCTTGTGTTTCTGTGTCATGTAGCAAAGAGTTCTAACTGATAGAGTCTCACAAGTCCAAACCTTAAGGTTTTTTTTCAGCACATGGGTAAGTCCTTTGCAAGATTTTCTTGTTGATCCTTTCCTTCCATGTGAAACCTTGACAAGGTGTTGATCTAATAGCTCTGTGATAATTATTATCTAGTTGACATATCCACAAGGGCAGAGAAAATTTTTAGCTTGATTTTGGTGTTTTAGACATTTTAATATCTTGCCTTCTATATCTATATTACAGTATGCAATTCATTTACAATAGACCATCGCTTCATTTATATAAGATTTTATTGCAACACAAGATTTGTGCCTCTTGTAACCTCAAAATATTTCTTAGATCATTGCCCCAAGTAATGTTAATTTATTTTTGTATTCCCTCTTCTTTTAATATCACATAGGTTTAATTAGTGTTTTCTTATTAGTTGATTTTTTATTTTCCATTTGAAAAGGATGTGTAAAATAAAACAACTTTTAGATATGGATTATGTAATTGGTTTACTTCAATTGTTTAGGTAAATCTCGGAGATGAGGCATATCTCATGCTTAATTCGTTTCTTGAGACTCCATATTTGTTGAAATGAATAGATAAAAAATGACACAATAAGAAAATGAAACAATAATAAATTGGTTAATGAAATAATCATTAACTGAAATAGCTGACTAATGCATGAAACAATCATTAATGATAAATGATTAATCAATGAAATGAGAACTACCTTGTAAATAGCAAATCCTGAAGCTCAGCCCGAAAATGGCAGTATGCCATCCAAGAATTCCTTGAATGCAAATTGCTTTGGTGTTGCCAAACTCTTTTTGTGTGTGTGTGTGTGTGTGTTTTTAGGTTATTCCCTGAAACACTTTTGAAATGGAACAATTGGATAAAATTGAATGAAGTCACACCTTCTATGTATGTTCAACATAAAGGAGAAATGAGAGCATTGTTAAAAGTGTCACCATTCTGAGCCAGAATCATGATCATTTGAACATTTGACCTGGTTTCTTGATTGAGTCTTCGTATTAATTGTAGAGAAAAAAAAGAGAAATGATTTTGCAAATCTGTTCATACCACTAATTATAAGCAACATCAAAACTTTAATCTGAAGTTCATTATTTAAGTTCTCTTGGTATTTCTATCTTCATGAAGTTTGTATAATTGAACTATGGTCAATGTAATTGATGATTGTTGAATGTCCCTTTTGCATAAGCCTTCAAGTGATCCTTTCGGTTAATGATTGTTTCATTAACTAATTTAGAGCATTTGCATTGATGATTGTTTCATGAAGAGCATTAATTAGTAAGCTATGCATACAATGATGACCACAACATAAGTGAAATACAAAATAGTCTAAGCTCATTGAGGTGCATACAAATGTAAAATAGTGTAAGCGAAACTCATGCTCTAGTTTGAAAGCTGGAAAAAAAAAATGTCTACAGTGGTGTGGGTGTGTGTGAAAGCTGGAAAAAAATGTTTACAGTGGTGTGGGGGGTGTGTGTGTCATTTATCATAACACCCTCAAGTAAAAGTTACTTGATATCAATTAGCTGACTTATTGTGTCATTTATCATTCAAAGCTAAGGATGCATAAGTTTAGAAATAAAATGATATTTTCAACAAACATGAAGAGCATTAGTTATTAACAAACATGGAGGCTCAATAAATTAACTAAGATTGGTTCATTGATCATTATTAAAAAGAACTTGATTGTTTCATTAATAATTGTTTTCTAATGAATTTTTCAATATTTCTTAGTTCCATGTTTTTGATGAAGAGCATTAGTTATGTCTAATGCTTATTAGTTTCTTCAAATAGATGACTTCAATTGGTTTGTTTCAATTGTTTTCGTAATATCATTAGTTATCATTACATATATACAAGGGCATAAAAGTAATGAGAAAATGAGATAATATAAACAAATAAATAACAAAAAGAGAGATCCAAATAAATGTACCTTGTTAATTTCAAAGTAATGTCTTGGTCCAATAAATGTGTAGTACCCTTGTATTTAATTTTTTTTTTTGGTAACATCAGGGATGGTCTGCAATTTTTTTCCCCATATTGACTAGGCCTTCACTTTGTAAGTAGTTGTCTTATTATTATTATTATTATTATTATTATTAATTTTAGAAAACAGATTTTAATGGTTGTTCTATCAATCACCATTATGGGATGAATACAAACATTGAAAACTGATTGACGACAATCAATTGTTTGCAGGAGAAAGATAGGGCCAGAGAAGCTAAAACTGAAAGCACCTGCTTTGAAGAAATCTAGTGTCAAACAAAAAGAAGTCAGCAAGGACACTCAAAGGACTGCAGTTTCAAGGAAGACACACACCAATGTAGTCAACATATGGAGCATTTTAGATCAATTTAGATATTTCTAGGAAGTAAATTGATGGCCCTAACTATGAGAATTGGCTTTGCAGATACTAGTGTGATTCCCGAATGGGGAAAGAAGAGAGTAGAGCTTCTCTAACACAAACAAATTATGTTGTGTATACAAGTACATAGACTTACTAGACGTACCTACTATTAGTAGTTACCAACTGATATCTAGCTTCCCCTTGAAAAGTTTACGGCCATGAACAACTAGAAATGACTCTCGACAAAACATATCTTCATCCAAATGTTGCTTTGTTCCTGTTGATTTTTGAATATTATTCTCCTTTCCTAATTATGAAGATACATAATGATAATGTTTTTGGTTGTACTTGATTGGGTGGGATTTTAATTAAGTGCTCAATGAAATATTATTGAGTTTTGTTGAGGATATATGTTAAAGTTTTGTTGAGTTTTATCTTCTTGGATTTGTTGGTAAATTTATGATTTTAATAACATTTTTTTTATTTTTCCCATAAATGTATTTGGCACAGGATAAACAAAAGTGTGCTGAAAGCCGTAACAAAAAAGCTTTGCCAAAAATTGTGTCAAATAATGTGAAAAAAATAGTGTACAAAATCGTGCTAAAAATCATGTCAAATATCGAAACAATAAAACCGAGCCAAAACCATGGCAAATATGAAACCACAGTCTCTGCCAAAAATCAATGGCAATGTATGGCATGATAATAGAAAAAATCATGGTAAAAATAGTGACAAAATTTGGTAGGGTATTAAAAAAACTATGCTTAAATATATTTGTCACCAATGCTATAGGTACGGTTTATGTCCGTGCCAATTTTACCCTGCCAATTAAGCATTTTACGTGGCAATGATATTTAGGCATGTGGCATGGTATACATGGCGTATTTTGTGACATGATATGCCTTATCAGCCCGCCATTAACGATATGAGTATGAGAGACTCAATTAGACTTGAATCTAAATTTGAGATACCAAATTTAAATTTTTCATAATTTAGTAACTAAAATAAAAGTACTAGAATAGCTGTGTAACTATTTAAATAATTTACCCTTTATTTTGTTCATCGCAAAAACAATGAAACATTAGGCTTGCGCATTAAAAATTAGTAATCGATGACAAAACATATCTTATTTGCCATAGAATTTATATGTCTTATAGCAAACCAAAGCACTTTATTGAAGTTTTTGTTTGGGGTTGGGATCAACATTGGAAAAGTCTTCATTTGCAACGATTATCTTGCCCGTTCAAAGTATTTCATTGCAAATGCACATTTTCCCCACTAGTGTTTGCTGAATTCTTGCTGCAAGTAATGCTGTGTTTTCTGTCAATATAAATCAAGTCTAGCATCATACATTGAAATCAAAGCATAAGAGGAAGTTCCTTTTCTTAACTATGATATTATGAGGACTGGAATGCAATTTTCTGAGCTTTGATACACTTAATAGACTTTAACCACCGAAATTAAACCTTTAAAAAGGAAGAAAAATCTAAGGATAATTGATCAACTCTTGATCTTTAATTTAATAGACTACACATTCAGAAAAATAAAATAAAAAATTGAAATATTGTTTATTGTACAATGAATGATCTGGTTCTTGCAAAGGTAAGAGTTACATCGACGGGGCATTGATGATCAGAAAGCAGCCTTCTCCCCAGCATTGTTTTCTCTCTTATCAGTGTTTGTAATGACCGATCTGAACAAAATCCCAATAATTCTTGCCTTGACCTGACCTCTCATTGGCAAAGGATTTCCTTTTTTCTCATACTGATCAGAAAGCACATAGGCCATTGGTTAAATGCTTTCAAGTAGTCTAACACTAAGAAACAAACGGTGTTTCTCTTGGAGTGGACTACAATGAGAAGGTAACATATTTATAAGCTTTTCTGGCTTAGTTTGCAAGCCTTCAAGAATAATACGAGCACAAAAAACCATTTTAAACATATTTTACAGTGGTGTATTGGACTAGAGATTCTTTGCATGTTTCTTGAGAAACATGTGTTACAGTTCTCTCCAAAGAGAGGTTAAATCTCCTATTTTATTAATCAAAGCGCATGCATTAGACCTTGAAAAGAAAGATATTCTTTAAAGTATTCTATTTCTTTTGTTTGGGAATTCAAGCTGTTCACCAACGAGATTGCAGTCCATGTTTCTTTAAAAAAAATCATATAATTAAGAATACCTTGTTCTTCTCTTTTTATTGGAATCCACTGAGTATTAAGTAAAGAATGGCTTCCAATGAGCTACTAGTACCTTTGATAGCTCTCTTCAAGCATCATTCAAGTACCAAAGGAACTGATGATGTGAAACCAACATTTTGTTTTCTTTGTCGCTTTCCTTGAGTTATTTTAGATACATTCATCGAAGTTTGTCAAATTTTTATAGAGAAGATATTTTATCACCCGCAACAAAATTCAAGAGACTTACCGTAAAACCATGGCTGATAAAATTTAAATAATATATATATATATATATATGACTCAAGTATGACTAGAAATTTAAAATTTAGTATAATTCAATATCAATAAATCTTAGTAATGGGGGTGGGGCGGGGAATCCCCGTTCCCCGCGGGGCCCGCCCTGACGGGGCGGGGATTCCCCGAAACATCCCCCCGCGGGGCGGGGAGCGGGGAAAAATTCCTCCCCGCCTAGCGGGGAGGGGCAGGGGAGAGGAATGGTCTCCCCGCCCCACGGGGATCCCCGCCCAACTCCCCGCGGGAAACCCCGTGGGGAATCCCCGCGGGGATTCCCCAAAAAAATATATTATATATTTTTAATATATTTATTAAAAATTATTTCAACATTAACATAATATTATATATATATTTATTTATTTATTTATTTGTTAATATTTTTAGTTATTATTATAGAACTCACAATTATTTCATATAACTTATTAACTATTTAAATTTATATATTTCATTAAAGCATATTTATTTAATAAAATATTAAATTATTTTAATAAAATTATTATATAATATATCTACAAAATTAAAATTCAAACTTCTAATTTTCAAATTTCTAATGTTCATAAAAACTAATTATTTATTTAATTTAAATGAATTGGATAATTAGGTAATTGTAATTTGTCTAGATTTTTTTTATTTAAATATCCATGTGTTGCTACATATAAGTATTATATTTTTTTATTCAAATATCCATTTGTCTAGATTTTTTCATCATACATTATATTTTTTTATTTTTCAATTGTATATAAGCATCTTTTAGCATGTAGTAGCATAAATCGCATTAGAAATATTATAATTATTTATAGAAAATTTTTATATTAATGTTTTTATGCGGGCGGGGATTCCCTGGGCATGGGATCACCGCGGGGAGTGAGGGGAGGATTTTTTTCCCTCGGGGAATTTTTAACCGGGAATCCCCGCCCGTGGAGAGCGGGGATGGGGACGGGATCCCATTCCCCACCCCGCCCCGCCCCGCCCCCATTCCTAATAAATCCAAGTCCAATTCGAGGAGATAGAGAGAGATAAAGCTTAATAGTGAAGATAGGCCAAGTCAACAAATTTAAGTTCAAATCAAGAGGGAGACCCATCAAGCAAGCTTAGCTTAAACTCAAACCAAACCTAAAGCAAAACCATAAATCCTCTGTAAACCTGGTTGAATTACCCAATTCCATTTTCCTCGAATCTATAAATGCAAGTTGAATTAAAAAGAGTTACTAACATAGATGTTTTATAAAACAAATACCAATTCAACTAAAATTGAAACTCATCAATTAAACCAATTCGAATTGAACCTGAACTATCTTGAATTGGACCACAATCAACCAATTTTAACTAAAAACAATCTTCCTGCTTTGATTTGCCCTTTTCCTCTTTTTCTTCAACTATCCTCCCAATCAATTTACTTAGGGCCTTGAGAAAAACACTAATCTTTGGCAGCTTACGATTATTATTATTATTATTATTATTATTATTATTATTATTATTATTATTATTTTTTAGCACTTGGCAAATAATGAAATTTGATTAGGTTTTAGCTTAAACATAAAGCAAAACCAACCCTAACTTAAACTAAGATTAAAATAAGTTGAATTGAAATAAACTCAAATTGAATAACAATCAAGTAAAGCAAAAAAAATCATATTAATTCAAATTCATTAACAAATACTATAAGTTAAAAAGTATGCACTCTAACTACCCATCCCAATTTAAAAATTCTAACTTTTTTTTTTTGACGAAACGTATAAGCTTATTAAATTCTCGTTTATCATCAAATATAGTTTTGCTAACTTAATAATAGAATATTGATAACTTTGTTAGCTACGGTTAATATTTCAATTATGGTTGTAAACTGTTTTATAGCTATGTTTTCTGCCCTCACTATCTCCAAACTCGCCAATCGTAATTAATAAATATGATAATATAATTTGTTAATACAATTGAATGGTCACCGTTAAAGACCGAGGCAAGAACTTTTCCGAGGCGAACAAAATAAAAATGTTAATAATTTTTTTAGGTTTTAGTTGAAATTATAGTGAAACACTGGAACTAGAAAAACGTCAAAAGGACCAAATACTAGATTTTTATAAAAATATACTTTTTAATACCATATATGCCGATATGTAGAAGGCCAAATGGCCAAGTAGTAGATTTTTACAAAAACTTTTCTTAAAATATATATTTATATACCATATATAGAAATTTGTGAAAAATAAGGGGCAAAATATTAGATTTTTACAAATATTTTTCAAAAAAATATTTTTTTATGCCATTTATGCAAACTTGTAAAATGCAAGGGCAAAAATAATATTTTTCACAAATATTTATTTAAAATATATAATGTTTATATAATATATCAATTTGAAAAAAACAAGGGAGCAAATTTGTCAAAAAGCAAGTAATGATGTCAACGGTGCCGAAATGCACTAGGGGATATATTCCTCAGCCCTGGATTGAAATTTATAAGCCCATTTCCAACCCCGGCCTCAAACCTGAGTAAGGAGATTTTTTTTTGTCCCCATCCCCCCAGGTAGTTTTCCAATTTTGGGGATTTTTGGGCAACTATTAGTTTTATTATAAATTAAAATACTATTATCTAAAATGAAGTTTATTAAATATTTGCTAAAATATTATAAAATAATTAATAATTGAGAAACTCCTTTACAAATATGAGTAGTTGACATGATAAAGGCCCAACATCAAATACTAACATACACAATCATCATATGATATTTATGTTAAAGGTCCATTGGCTAACACCATTGCATCATCAATAATTGAATAAGAAGTACTATACACAATTAGCAAGACAAATAACAATACACACAATTATCATATAATGTATATGTTGAAGGTTGTAATAAAAACCTTTTTCAGTATAAATTCTAATCCCTAATATTCATTTAATTATTAATAATTTTCTAATAAAATAAAAATATATGGGCTTTTGTTCAATTTTTAGATATTTATAAAACTATACATATAACACACATATATATAATATTTACATAAAACTTTTAATATTTCAGGGCCAGGGCAGGGTGGGGAGGGTATTCTCCTATTAGAAAATATCCATGGCATCTTCCATATCTCCCAAATATGTAAATGATATTTTACAATTGGCATAGGATCCCTTAGATTGATAGTTTCCTTATATAGTGGTGCCTATCTTTATACAGTTGTACATCTTTATTTACATTTAATTCTATGGAGGTTAATATAGAGAGAAATTTTATTTGTTAAAGTATGGTATTAGAGAAATTGTAGCCATTGGATTTTTTTTTCTGATCTCCGATAAGCTTCGACTACACTCAATTCTTGGTGTAGATCCCCAGTAGCTTCTTCGAAATCATGTCTTCTCCTTCCACCACTTTCTCTCACACCTCTACCCATGTCACCACTTCTGTCAATTTCCCTTTCACCATCAATCTCCCTCCCATTCTCCAAAACTCTCGTCACTACCTAAACATTAAACTCAAGCCCAAAATTATCTTTATTGGCACGTCCAAATCACACCATTCTTAGAACGTCAAAACTTGATGGGCTTCATTGATGGATTGATCTGTCTACCGCTGGATTACCACCCCTCTCCTAACAACTCTACCCCAATATTGAATCTTTCCTTTGTCTCCTAGAAACAAATTGTAAAACATGTTGTTACCGTTCTCCTTTCCTCTCTCTCTCTCTCTCAAGGTTTTTTCTTTACCATGGTTGGCCTTAAAATCTTTGCCTCTATCTAGACAGCCCTAGAAACTGCATATGTCTCTCCCTCTAACACCCATATCCTGCAACTCCATAAAGACCTACAAAAACTTGAACAAGACGATCTCTTCGTCATTGCCTATCTCAACAAAGCTAGGAACATGTCCAATTCTCTAGCTACTGCGGATGTCCTCTTTCCGTGGAGGGCCTAACCTCCATATCTTCAAAAGGTCTCCATTCTGAATTCAAAGATTTAACCACAACCTTGAATGCTCGTCCGAGCCTATTTCTTTCTCTGATCTTCAAGCTCTCCTTCGCGACTAGGAGTTTATCAATGAGAAACACATTGCTCCACCAACTTCTTACCTATCCGCTATGCAACCTTTAGGAGATTCATTTTCCCAGACATATGCTTGCCTCAAAGGAGACACTATCTCCCTCAGCCAAACCTCCGGGCTTTCCTTTGGTGGTTTTAGCCCTACAACTATCCCCTTATGTCTTTTTCTAGGAACTTCCCTCCTCAGACTCCGTCCTGGTCCCGGTTGCATTTGGACCTCCTTAACAGGTTGCTTCTTCCCTTTGGCCACAATTACTGACATCATAACTTTACCCATGCTCGTAGCCACCATGGTGGTAGGGGGTGTGGCCATGGTTGTCAAACCAATGGTGGACAATACCAACCTGATGGTGGGAATTATGTTTAATACCTGCTCTGTGGTACTTAGGGGTAACATCATTGTTACTTGCTATCAACATAGGGGCCTAACGGCTCACCATGTGTTTTAGCTAACCACTTCATTATCCTCCCATACATGATTCACTGACACTTGGGCAACAAAACATGTCATGTCGGACATAGCCAGCATCGACATTGTTTAAATATATAGCGGTACTGAGGATCTCCATTGTGGCAATATGATAAGTGCTTGTGCGATAAGAATGCGAAATGTTCTTTCCTTATGATGAGCATTACTTTTATCGGATTTTAATGCTAATATGTGTGTATTTATGTTACTTTCATGCAGATAGGGTTGTGAGGCTGAATATTAGAGTAAAAAGGCAAGTACTGTTCACAGCCGGCCGAAGAAGGATGAAAACAGAGAATCTACACGGGCGTGCGTTAATTCCACACGCCTGTGTGAAAAATCCACACGGCCGCCCAAAGGACGTGTGGATTCCCGATTCTAGCCTTTTAAAAGCCGATTCATGCCCGATTTCAGCATTCTTTTCTCCATCTTTTCCCCAATTTGAGAGAGTGATTCAGCTAGGGTTTGGAGAGGTATTGGCTAGGGATTTGGAGAGGTTCTGCGGCTCTGACATTGCGCTCCGTTTGGAAGAAGGTTAGTGGGAGAGCTTTCGTTGGCACCGATCCGATGAGGTGTATCCTAGGCCGGACAAAGGGACCCTTGAACGAGTAGAGGACTCTCTACAAGACCATCGCCACAACTATGGAGGGGGTTTTCTATGGATTCTTTGCATTTACATTTAATTTCATTGATTGTAATTAGCTCCATGGAGAGCTAAACACCCTAGTGGGTACTTGGGTATTTGTGAACCCTAGGATGTATTCGTTTCATTGAACCTCTATATTATGCTTTCAATTAATTGATGTTTTATTTGAATTCCAATCTTGAGTGCTTGATTTGTATGAATACTCCCTTAGAGTGACACTAGGGTTGAGAGTTCTTGTTGGTAACCCTTGTGAGTGAGTGACACACCATGAGAGTTAGATAAAGCTAGATTGGAGAGTTGAGAGAGTGAGCCAAGAGGTAGCGGAGCGTCCCCTTTCCCCTACGGTGTGATTTATTCTACCTCTATTTCCTCAAGTTCTTTGCGGTCATAGTAGAGTAAATGGGCTAAAGGATGACCTTCCGCTGGGGCTTAGTTGCGGGTGCAACGGAGTGAAACGTTGAAGTGATTTTAGCACCTAGGGCTTAATTGTGGCTAGGGACCTTCCACTTGGACCAAAGGGTTAGGTCTACATTTAGGAAGAGGATTTATCATTTGAAATCCCTAGAACTCATTGCAATTCTATACGAGTGCGAGGTTGAGAGTTTATTCAATTTCTCCTCCGGGACATGTATAGAGTTAGGCATGGTTGACCTTAGATTTGGGACCATATATTTAAGGATCTCCACGACTCATTATTGCATCAGTTATAAAGTATAATAGAGAGTTCTTACACTCGAAATGATTGTCCAAGGTGAACAATATCTAGGTACCCCATTTATATCGATTGCCTTACCTTCTCCTTTACTTGTGCTCTTGTTCTTTTACTTTTGTTATTTCACATCTCATCATACATATCACTATTCATCTTTCACTTAGTTAAGAAACAATTTAAGTGTTTTTATTTCCTACTCCTTGTGGATACGATACCCCACTTATCTGGGATTTTATTTCTTCGACAAACCTTTGCACTTGCGGGACATACGCAAGGGGCGTTGTCACAATGGTAAGGGTCTTCCTATCTCTCATGTTAGTTCATCTACCTTCCACACAACCCATACTTCCTTCCACCTTAACAACATTCTCCAAGTCCCCACCATTTCCAAACCCGTATTATCTGGTCCAACAATTCACAAGAGATAGCATTGTCTTTTATGAGTTTCATCCTTATTCTTATTATGTGAAGGATCTGGCTACCCAGCCAAACATTGCTTTGTGGAACCAGTGAACATGGCTGTTTTATAGCTTTGGTTTTCCACCCTCACTATCTTCAAACTTGCTAACCTTAATTAATAAATATAATAATATAATTTGTTAATTAAATTCAATGGTCACTATTGAAGATCAAGCCAAGAACTTTTTTAAGTCTAAAAAAATAAAATATTTTGATATTTTTTTAAGTTTTAATTGAAATTATAATGAAACACTGGAATTAGAAAAAAGTCAAAGGACCAAATAATGGATTTTTACAAAAATGTTTATAAAAATATAATTTATATAGTATATATGCCGATATGTAAAAGACCAAACGACCAAGTAATAAATATTTAAAAATATTTTTCTAGAAATATAACTTCTTATATCATATATACCGCTTTGTGAAAAATAAGGGGCCAAATAATACATTTTGCAAATATTATTCGTAAGAATGTAAGTTTTATACCATATATACTAATATGTAAAAATTGAAAAGGCCAAACAATATATTTGAAACTGTTTTATCTTCTAATAAGTTATTTTTACCTCATCTTCGGAATCAAAGTCTCCAAAATTTTGCAACCGTTTATCTTTCATGTCCAAATATTATTTTGCTCCAATAACACCAACAGATACTACAATATAACAAGAAAATTAAGAATTAGACTATCTAATTAAAAGTAACGAACAAGAAATTTAATTGAATACATAAACAATGTAATATTTATTACCTCCTTTTTCATGTTTCAACAAACTTTGTGCACACATAAGTGCGTCGAAAATATCCTCATAAGTACCTACCCCCATATACAGGTAAATGGTTATGGGTACTATATATCCAAGGGGTTTCTCTTGAGCATCAATGGTCAATGCAATATTAATATCTTTGGATAAAACTATACCTCCAATAGAATCTCTCATATCTAATTAAAATGAAGACATCAATTCTTACCTGGAGGTTTTAATTTTGTCTACATGTAATTTCATATTTTTCTTTTAAAATATATACTTATCCTAAACATAGTTAACTAACCCCTTCGCCCATGTACATAGAATTTGTTCAATGTTAAGAATAAGGCTGAACCATCATAAATTAAGCATTCTGGACAATAAGTTGATAATTGACTAATAGCAATTAAGCACCTTCTTTGAATTGCTTGCACTACTTAGCATGTTGGTTGTGGTATCACATGGTCCTCTCCTTGTATAATTTTAATTTATATGTTCTCAAATGCCATTCATCTTGCTCATTCACTTGCATCCTCCATCTTTGATATAGAAGATTAAGATCAAAATTAAGGAATTTAATCACCCCATACACCTTATGTTCGAGTTTGATGGGTAAATGACTAGCTTTTCTTTACACTAGCCTATAGGGTGGGATTCATATTGGTGTTTTATATGTTTTCCTATAACCTCATTGAGTATCGTCTAACCTTTTAGACTAATCCTTTCTGTAATGCTCAACTAATTTTTCGAAGAACTATTTTAATTCGCAAATGATAACATGCATTTGATCAGGTCAATGAGTAATATGGTGTATCAATTCTAGGCCATACTTCTTGAGAATTTTCTCAAATTGAGCGTAGTATGTTCCTCTATCATTAATTATAGCCTTAGGTGTATGAAATCATGAAAATAACTTCTTAAGGAATTTAACTACAACCCTTGCATCTTTTGTTGGCAAAATCTGAGCTTCAACACAGTTAGACATGTAACTTTTGGTGACTAGAATGCACTTCTTCATGTTATAGCTTAGAAACATACCCATAATCAATGTCCCACACAACAAATATGTCATAGACTAATATTCAATTCTAGGGCATCTCTTAATGGTGAGAAAAGTTACCTACCCATAAGCAATTATGGGATATCTGCACATACCTCTAAGTGTATTGAAATAGTGTAGACTAATAAAACTCTAACTCAAGAACCTTCTTAGCTATCATGTTCTCACTATAGTGTCATCTAGTGGGCCTTGCATGGCAGTGTTCTCAAATCCTCTATTCTTTTGGTTCAGCTATAAATGTTCTGACAACTTGGTCGACACAAATTTGGAACAAATAGTGATTCTCCTAAAGGTCGTTTTTCAAATCATAAAAGAATTTCTTCTTTTGCTGATAAGAGAGCCGCCCTTGAGAGTATCTTATCCTCCAAGTAAATATCAACATCAACAAAATAGGGAATTTTGACATCACCAATAGCTTGAATGTCATAAAGTACACTTGTGGAAGTTAATCACTAATATCTTCTTCTCTAAGTGTTCTTAGATGTTGATTTCCAAAGCACGAGAGATGTCATGTAGCCAAAAATTTTGGCCTTTCTCTTGTCCTTTGATGAGCTGGATGTGTACAACTTTAAAACCCATGAGCATGAGTTGAACAAGTAATAAAATGTGCTGACAAGCAAAGTTGATCCCAAGAGGAAATTGAGTATTAATTACTAACTCCTTTTCTATTAGCTAAACGAAATAATGATGAAATTCAGAATCAAAACAAGAAAATTAGACAAGAACAACAAAATTAAAATCAATTCCAAGTGCACAATTTCAAATCAAGAAAAGATCAAATTTATGGGAATGGTTCTTGGATCAAGAATTCCTCTAGTTGTTAAGTATGAAAGACTTCTAATTAAAGCTATTGAGCTAGTCAAATTCTTCTTGATCATTGGATAGTGGAGGTTCCTTACATATGCTAGCCCTTATCTCTAAGCAACTAAAACCTAAACATAGTAGGCAGGTATTTTGCGCATTTCCTCTATAAATACATTATGTTGTGTGAACCACTCTATTAGGTCACCTGAATCCAGAGAGTTTTTATCACCCTAGCTTCAAAGAATGAATTCAAACTTTTTCAATTATGGACGATCTCACATAGACTCAAGCTTTCTTTAAGTAGGTGCATGATCAGTTATAGAGTCAGGATCTCACTAACTAAATCTAGCTTTTGAATTTGGGCTCTTGCTAACTAAATTCATGATATTAGCATTGCCACAATTATATCTCAATAAAAATTCAAATTAGGCCAAAGAAAAAGAAGTCATGAATTCAAATTATAACCAAAGTTCATCATATCATGGCATGAAGAAAATGTTCTCAAATTCTTGTAGATGAGATGATGATGTAGCTTGATCTCCTAAGAAGCTTGATCTCACCAAATTCTTCTCTTAATCTCCTCATCTCCCTAGATCATTTATCAAAGTCCCTCTCAAGATCACTCGAAGAAGTAGTGAGAATTCTCTAGAGATGTCTCCAAGAAGTTCCTGACAAACTGTTCTGAAATGCACCTCATATTATCTCAAACAGACTATTTATAGGTTTCTCATAAATCTAAATATGGTTTATAAACACAGAGGTGTTTATTGCCCATGTTTTGGAAGATGAATATTGTTGAACCAAAGATTTGCACAAAAACGTAGTTACTAAACATAGCCTAATAGGATTAAAGATGGGTCGTGTTTCATCTAAACAAGGCCACATAGGACATAACACGACCATGTTTGGAGGTTGTGTTTCAACTTTGAAATCAAATTTAGTTTATTTAGCCTTGCTTAAAATCATGGTTTTGTTTCTTGGGCTTATTTAGATTAATTTTTTTATTTCATCATCATTTTCCCATAAATCTTGCCCAATCTCCTATCTTTCATTTAAAAAGCCAATGATAAAACCCTAATCTTGAAAAAAATATCATAATTAAGTATCAAAACTTATCAGAAACATCAAGGATCAAGTAAAATGTTATGAAAATTGACACACCCCTTGCGTGTGTGTACCGCAAGTGCACGGGTCGTCGAAGTAATAAAATACCCCGTGAGTGGGTAGTTGAATCCACAGGGAATAGTTGTTCAAAAGCACAAAGTATTGCTATTTAGCTTGAGTGAAAACCAATTTGTGTTGTTGCTTCAAAATATCAATGCAAATGAAAGTAAAAGAAATAAGATAAAGTACGAGGAATAAAGAGAGGTAATCAATGATAAAATTGGGCACTCGGATAATGCTCACCTTAGGACTATTGTTTCAAGTGCAAGACTAATATTATGCCTCCTAATTGAAAGTTAATGAGTCATGGAGATCCAAAGATACACTATCCTAAACCTAAGGTCAACCATAACTAGTCATTTATATTATGCCCTGGCGGAAAGGGATACTCTTGATGCCTAACACTGTGTAGGACTGCTTGAATCTTTAGAGATTCCAAGTGATGAAACCCTATTCTCTAATATAGATTTAACCCTTTGGTCTAGGCGAAAGATCCCTAATCACGATTAAGCCTCAGTACGAAGGATTACTTCAACACTTCACTCTATTGCTCATGTAACTAAGCCCCAGTAGAGTTTGTCTCTTAGCACTTCACTCTATTGGGACCACAAAGCACTCTTGGAACGTGGAGGTAGGATAAATGATGTCAAAAGGGAAAGGAGACATTCCGCTACCTCTCGACTCACCCTCTCAACCCTCTTCAATCTCATTAAGTCTAATCCTAATGAAGTTGTTACCCCTTTAGAGGATTACCTAGATAGATTCTCAAACTTAGTATCACTTTAAGGGAAAATCAAATTAATAAGCACACAAGATTGAAACTCAATTAAAACATCAAATAAAGAAAACTATAATAAGTGTCAATGGAACAAGATCATCCTAGGGTTTACAAGTCCAAGCACCCACTAGGGGTTTAGCTCTTCATGGAGCAATACAAAATCAACATTGAAATCAAAAGTAAATGCAACCAATACATAGAGAAAACCCCCTTGTCATCTGTATTGATGGTCTTGAGTAGCCGCCTCGTCTTCTCCAAGGACTCTTTTTTATCAAGCCTAGGATAGACCTCACCGAATCGATGCCGATGAAAGCTCCCCAATAGCTCTCCTCCAAAGGGAATCGATGTTGAATACCGTAGAACCGCTCCTACAACCTAGCAAAAACCTTTTCAAACCCTAGCCGCGCTCTCCCCAAAAGATAGGTCAAAGATAGGATGAAGATCCACAAATAAAACTCTCAAAGCGGTATTTATAGGGTTGAAATCGGGCATCCACACGGGCTTGTAGAATTTCCACACGGCTGTGTGGATTTCCAGGTTGCATTTCCTGCGCGCTGTGAATAGTAGCTTCTTACTACATTAAACTGCTACAGTACTTTGCCAAAATACTCCCGAATTCATTCTCTTCATCCAGGCCACATGATTGGGCACACATCCATGGGGTAGATCATGTCGCATATCCAATTGAACCATATTGATGCAGCTCTTGGAAATGTTAAACAAGTTAGAACACATGAGTGTGACCGCCTTTGTGCCCCTCCAATTTGTATATTCAGTTGAGTATTTTGGAGGTTGGTACACACCCACATGTCTATGATTACAACTTATGCCTTGACCTTTGTTCGATACAAGAATTCCATTAACAATCAAGTCCATAATCTACTTTTGCTTATTTCCTTACAAACTTGTCTCCACATCCTTAAATGCACAAAAGAACACAAATACACATGATTAAGCTATAAAATTTGATAAAAGTAATGTTTAATATAAGAAAAGTATACTTCGCATTACTTATACACAAGCACTTATCAAACTCCCCCACACTTAAGCTTTTGCTTGTCCTCAAGCAAAAATAAAACATTAAGGCATCTAGGAAGGAAAATTGAAAGTCTTGGGCTTAGGTTCACCAAAAGCATGCAAAAGAGGCATTCTACAAGTAACGAAAAATTCCAACACCGAATAAGAGAAATCAATGCTCTAGCTAAAAACTTGAATAAAAAGGACAATAAACCCGATATTGTGTAAGTGTGTGTAAACTCACTCAAGTCAACCAAACATGTACTCTCCACGTTCTTATTAACAAGGACTTATTTATGAACAACAAAAGAAGGTAGTAGCTTCACACATCCTGTAAGGTAGCCCTTTCCTAGGTAGCCGCTAAGGTGGCTTTCTCACTTTCGAGGTGGTAGCTCTTTTTAACTAGGTAGTAGTTTTCACTCATCCTATGAGATAACTCTTTCTCTCATTAGGGCATAGCTAGTATCTAACTTATGAGAGTAGCTTCATTCTTCATAGGTGGTAGCTCTTTCCACCCCTAATGGACAAACAAAACAAACATCTATATATATATATAAATATATTTTAAACTCAAACAAGAAACATGCTAAAACAATCCCTTAAGTGTTAAACTTGAGTTTCCACAAGGTTTAATAATAAATGAGTAGTGCAACAAGTGATAAATGGGCAAAAATTCCTATAAATTCAAGTACAACTAGAGCATGATAGTATTCAATGTTAAAAATTCTCCTAAACTTAAAAATACAACTGTTGCAACTAAAGTGAACCGCCATTGGCTACATGAGCATAAACAATTAATTCAAGAGTATAGAATGTGTGTAATGTGAACTCGCCCCCCCTCCCCCAAACACTTAAGCTGTACATTGTCCTCAATGTACACATGCAAGCATAATAAAGAATAAAGACAATCAAAACATGTGTGTAAAGATGGGTCAATTGAAACAATACTCCCCTAAACTCCTAATGTTGCGCGCTTGATGGAGCTAAATTAATTGAGAGTTGAGTTCCAACGGGTTATGAAGCACCCAAGTCCATGTGAAATACCACATGATCGTGCCAATGACTATTCCTCAATTCCAAGAGTCACAAGACCATCTGCATGTATACACAAGGGGTTTCAGTAAAGCTCAACAAACAAAATAAAATCGAGTCTATAAAACATATAAAAATAAAATACAACTCAAAACAACTGAAAAGCAATAAGATAAACTTAGAAAGAAAGTCCTTTCTGAGTGATACATGTCCAAAATAGAATACAGAAATAAAATAACAAAACATAGAAAGAAAGAAACCTAAAGATAAAGATGCCTCAAGCATCTCGCTCGAGTAGCTTCTGTAATGTGTCGAGACGCGCCATCATCTCGGCGTAGTTCGCAGCCTGTGTCATGCAAACCTCGGCTAGATCTGACAACAATACCCCTACAACACTCTCGAGCCTCTCAAAGCGATCATGGGCTCGAGATGGAGAAAATATGCACAATGGAGGTGGTTTCTATACTGCAGGGAGTACCTCTACCTCCATCTTCTCCTGCTGTGGCTGAAGAGCAGGTTGTGAATCCTCAGCAACATCACCCTCACCCGTGGCCGTCTCCGGTGGGGGCATGCCCATCACATAAACACCATCTAAATACCTCCGCACCATACCCATCAATTACATCCTCTCTAAGCTAAGGGAAGATGGTACAATGATCTTCTTTAGACCCTCTGATCACGTCCAACTAGCCCATCCCCATGATGAGTCAAATGATGTAAGGGTCTGAGAAGAGTATTCCTACCATGGCATACTATCCTTGATAACAAAGGTATTCTACCATGATGTGTCCCAAGTGGAGTGGCTTGCTCTGTACCATCGATTAGAGATAAAGCAACTCCTAGCGGCTCAGAACTATTGTACTGTCACCATGGCCGTTCACTGATCTGCTGAGAACAGCGTGGATATATCTGTAAGTTGGTCGGGAGAGGCACGTCGCCTTGGAAATCCCAGGCTCATACTGTCCCTGGCCACATAGCATATAGTAAGCCCGCTGCGGAGTCAAGCTGCCTGGGTAATCCATCAGTAACTGCTCGTACTCCTCCGTATCAGTGTAAGCCTCATCATAGAAACCCAAGTCGGTTAAAAAATTGAGTCACGCTCATGCTATGGTACTGTCTAAAGGCTCTAAGCTGTATAGCATCAGTGTTATCAAATTTGGAGTACGAACGGTGGAACTCAAACTACGACAACACCTCAAATGTCAATATATAGATAGCTAGCTCTCAGATGGACAATAATCGCCGTTAACTACCCAAAGAAATCAACTCCTCAACTTTATTTGCTATCTCATTGCCCAACTGAATCTCCGGTAATGCACTCAAGTCTGGAAAATGCGACTAGCTAAACTTGAGCTTCGATAAACGCTCGAACCGGACCTGATGTTCGAGAATAGTAAACTCCATTTTCTCTAGCGAAGGTTCATGAGGATGTTTTGCCGGCCACTTTCTTCGATCTGGGGGCCATTCTTGCAGGAATTGAAAAGAAATCGATCAAATTAAACTTGAAAAAACAATTCTGTAGAAATCCACACGGTCATGTGGAAATTCCATATGCCTGTGTGGATCTTCAGGGCATGACAGTTGCATGGCCGAATCCACAAAAGTCTATATAAATCATCTTAAATTCATCTACATTCATTCTACAATCATTCACTAGACATCTAATTATGATATTCAAGCAAAATCGAGCACATTAAGTAAAATAAACGAAGATTGGTGAAGAAAAAAGAAAAGGAAAGCTTACCGACGAAACGAGAATCAAAAGCTTCAAATACGGCTGGAAAACAAACCAAAAACTCTTTAAATAGACGGAGAGGGGGTCGGGAGATGAAAATGGATGCATTCCTCGAGTGTGGGAACATTTAGAAATGAAGAAGCGCAAATGAGTTTTTAAAGAAAAGGCACAGCACAATGTGTTTCTGTACAACCACTCGGGCGTGTGAAAATTACACATGCCCGTGTACCTCCACAGGAGAGCTCGACAAGGGTCATCAACAAGCCCCTGTGTGCTCTCGGGATGGCCATTTTCGCCTCTGAATGCATCCATGCAGATGTGTGGAAATTACCCATGCACGCAGGTGTGTGGAAATTACCCATGACTATGTGCCCGACCCACAGGGCTATGCACATGCCCTTGTGGCTTCTCTATTTCTCCCAAAAAAATTCTCCAAGTGTTCCACATGCCCCTGTCGAAATTCAACACTAGCGTGTGGAAGTTCACAAGGGGGCTCACAGGGGCAGCCACATACCCTTGTGTGCTCTCGGGATAGAGAGTTTTCTTTACAGAGTTTCACACGGGCGTGTGAAAATTACCCACTCCCGTGTGCCGCCAATAGGGTCATCCATAGGGGTATTCACATGCCCTTTGTGTCTTCTTGGGATGAAGTCCTTTCACTCTGCATAGATCCATACGCCCGTGTGGAAATTCCACATGGGTGTGTGATCGTCATAAGGTTGCTCACAAGGGCAGCCACACACCTTTATGTCTTCTTGGGATGGAGAAGTTGAGCTCTGAAAGGAAACACACGCCACTATGAAAATTTCACACGGCCGTGTGTTTTCTCTAGATGACTCAAAAAAATATCAGACTCCATAGAAGAAAACTCTGCACACTAATATACTCTAAAGAGACCGCATAAACAATGAAAAACTGACCAAAGGCTCTTGAAAACACGCTCAAGCGACCTAAAACTTGGCCAATTCCAATAAAGCACAATAAAACACCAATGATCCACAAGAAAAAAACACAACTATGACATATAAAACTCAAGACACCAACACTAAAGTTTTTATTCATGCAAAAACTAAACTATGACCTAGAAAAATAGTAAAAACTTGTTTTGCCTCCCAAGAAGTGCTTGTTTAAAGTCACTAAACTTGATGTACCTGTTCTTACCTCACGGGGGTTTACGAATAAATGTTGCCCTCTTACCTACACTTTGAAAGCACGATGAACATAATTTTTGCGAGGTAGAGGGGGAGTGATTGAGTTTGTTACCACTCAAGGGTTTGTTACCCTTACTTCATGAATGGTTGTCACCACTAATATTGGGGCACTTCTTGTGACATCTCCTTGATCTCTTGAGCTTTTGGATCATCCTCTTCATGACTCCCGGGGTAGGTTGCACCTTGTCCTCTAGACCAAGTTATAAAATTTCTTCATTCTCCATTTCTTGATTTAGCCACCCTTACAATGGGTCCAGACATAACATTTCCTACACATAATCATCAATCAACTCATCAGTAGTGTTAAGAAAATACAAAGTATCACCGAAATCAAGAGAATGTCACATGGCTTTGGCGAGGCGATATGTCAACTTGTCATCTCCAACTCTTAATGTCAATTCCCGCACCGTCTATGTCAATGAGAGCTTTAGAAGTGCTCAAGAATGGCCTCCTAAGTATCAATGGGACCTCAACATCCTCATCAACATCTAACGCCAAAAAGTTTGCAAGAAAGATATACTTATCAACTTTCACAAGTACATCCTCAATAATACCCCTTGGATGTTTAATTGATCGATCGGCTAGTTGAAGTGTCATCCGAGTATTTCTAGGTTCTCCCAAAACTAGCTTTTGAAAGAATGTATAAGGCATGACATTAATGCTAGCCCTTGAATCTACCAATGCCTTCTCTTCACCCAAGGTACCATTGTTACATGGAATGATGAAGCTACCGGGGTCCTTCTTCTTGTTTGGCATATTCTTTTGCAACACCGCCGAGCATGAAGCATCTAAGATCACAGATGCACTCTCCTCCAACTTCCTCTTGTTGGTCAAGATGTCTTTAAGGAACTTTGCATAGCGAGGCATTTGAGACAACGGATCCACAAATGGGATGTTGATATGTGATAAGTGCTTGAGTAGACATGTTTTTATGCATGTTTTACATACATTGAGCATCATATTTTATTCGGTTTATGTCTCATTTCGTGTATTGGGTGTTCTTTTTATGCATATAGGTTGTGAAGGCATTAGGGATTTCAAAAGGGAGCGAAGATAGGCTATCATGGCATAATATTGGGAGTTCTTGTACAAATCAAGTTGGAAGACACAAGAGGAGTTCGTTTTATGAGGAGATGTGTGCCAACTTCCATAGTTTTTGCAAGCCAAGTTATTAATGGAAGGGCACAAAGGCAGCCATGTCTCCACATTCCTCCTCTTTGTAAAGATTTCAAGACCTTTCAAGACGCATTGATGAAGGAAAAAGCCGTATAGCCTACCATATGATCGTGTGCCCGATCGTGTGGCCTTAAGAGGAGATTGTTTATCATCGCGTTTGTGGAAATCACCGTAGCGAAAGTGTCATGTAGCGAATTCATCGTAGCAGATTCATTCATGCGCTCGCGAAATTCCGCGACGCGCGTGGAAAATTCCACGCCGCAGCGGCGTGGAAAAATCCACGCGGGCGCGTGGGGGCACGTGACAGACGCGTTGTGAGGCCTATAAATAGCCGTTTTGCCCTATTCTTTCTCATCTTTTGTGCGGCTCTTGAGGGGTGAGACGGCTAGGGTTTGGAGAGGAGGTCTTTGCGGCTTTGGAGGCGCTTCGTCACCAACTTTGATCGATTCCTCCTCCGTCATAGCATCAAGGAAGCCACCGGTGAACCTAGCTTCGGAGTGGGTCCTTCAAGACGTCGAAGCTCTCCATCAAGGCCATCAGTTCATACATAAGGGGGTTTATTTCTATGGTTTTAATGTACTTTCATTCATTGATGGTGTGTTTTGTATGTTGCTCCATGGAGGGCTAAAACCCTAGAGGGTATTTGGGCTTGTGAACCCTAGGATTCTCATCTTTTGTGGATTTGCTTTGTGTTTCTATTTAATCCGAGTTTGATTAAGTTTCATTCTTGATTGTTTAATGCTTGCTTGCCTTATTGATCTTATGGTTATTTGGTTTGCATGATTTGTTGCCTTGGTGGGAGAGAGATCTCCATTAGGGTTAGAACCTCAAGATTGAAGAGGGTTGAGAGGGTGAATCATGAGATAGTGAAGTATCCCCTTTCCCCTCCGATTGGTGTATTCTATCTCCATTCCCTAAGCTCTATGCAACCATATTTGGTGGGAGGCGTGAGATTGCTCGATTTCTCCGCGGGACCTTGTAGGGGGTTAGGATCCTTCGCGGGAATTAGGGTTGGATCAATCTTTAGGGAATTGGATACACAATTTGGAATCCCTAGAGTGCTTTTGCGGTCATATGTGGTGTGAGGTGTTGAGATTGAGCGATTTCTCCACCGGGACCTCGTAGGGGACTAGTATCGGTGATCTAGAGATAGACCCGATTATGTTTGGATTTCCACGACTTAACTTACTCATCATAGAAACACTTTTGCTTATCCGGTACCTAATACACGAATCCTAGGGGAGCAATGCCCGAATACCCCACTTTTTACTTGATTGAGATTCTTCCTCCATTTTACCCTTGCATATTCGTCTCCGGTGTTCATCTCTTCGCACATTAGATCACCACACTATCCCATTATCATTAGGCTAGATAGCGGAGAAGAAGTTAGTACTAGTAGCCCTGTTCCTCGTGGATTCGACTACCCGACTCACCGGGTATTTATTACTCGACACCCGTGCACTTGCGGTACACACGCATATTCGGACGTGTCAAGTTTTTTTGGCGCCGTTGCCGGGGAATAGGATACTAGGAACGCTAGGACTTTTGTTGCTCTAGCCATTTATCCATTTTTTTCATTTTTATTTTTTTCTATTCCACACTTTCTTTTTCTTCCATCATTCTCATCGGTTTTTTTATTTTGTTTTTCATCCATTTCACTTTATCTTCTTCCACCGTTCTATTTTTGTTTTTATTTTTGTCTTACTTTACTTTTTCTTGCATGGAACTTGAATGATGATTAATCCAATTTGTAGACTTATATTTTTCAGGTTGATGCTCTCACTAGAAAAACTTGATCAATTTATCAATGTTCATCAACAACACAATCCATATCGCATCAACTATCATCCAAATCAAAGGAGCTACCCAAACCTCTTGTGGGATATTGATGGACAACAATGGGAAGCACCTCAACAAGAATTTCAGATGGGATGAGAAGCTTGAAGATGATGTACTTCGGTTGGAAAGAGTGTTACCGAGATTTATTGAAGCCACCGATGCTCGTTTCCAAAATATTGAGGCCACATTAAGTTGTCACGAGGTCTCCATCAAAAAAACATTGAACATCAATTAGGAGAGATCTTGGACATGCTTGCTAAGGAAAAAAGAAGAATTTGAACAAGCAAGGCAAGTATCTCCGGGGACATGATGAGGCCATGAGCAACATTGAAGAAATTGGGCAAATTGAGTACATTGAGGGTGGAAAAATGAAAAAGAAAGAAGTTGAACATCATCTTTGAGATTTTTGGATTGTGTGAATGAAGATTATGCTTGTGAACGAGGAAATTTTTCAAGGGGATTTGCTAGTCTCATGTTCTTTCCAAGTTGAAAAATACACAAGAAGAAGCAAATCCCCAAGGTAATGGAACAAGCATTTCTCTTTGGGATTGATCAAATCTTACAATGCAAGAAAGAGACTTTGGGAAGGGAAGAAGATGTGGGTAGGAGATTGAAACCATCCAATGACCCACCTATGCTAATCTTGGACAATTCCCAACCCAAATTGTTTCCTTGGAGGCCAAAAGTAAGATGGTTGGACTCTCCAACAAATACTTCATCCCGGCAAGTTGACTCTTGGTTTAAAGGAAGTAGCTATGCAATGTCTAGTCGGGAGGAACACACTCTTTTCAAGCCTCCATAAGGTAAGGAAGAGGTACGTCAAGCTTAGTGACGTAAAACAAGCGCTTCTTGGGAGGCAACCCAAGTTTTTAAATGTTTTCTAGTTTAGATTTTCATTTCTGCAGTAATAAATTCATGAGTGGGTGCTTTGATGAATTTTTGTTGGTGTTGAAGTTTTCATGGAAAATTTTGGTGATTTAACTTGATTTTCGTGTATGTGGCATGGTTTAGGGAGTAATTCATGTTTATAGTTGAAGAATTAGTGTTAATTTGAAGTTTGGAGCCTTGCGTGGACTGTCTGCAGAAATTTTGCAGCTCACACGGTCGCGTGGAATTTCCACGCGGCCGTGTACAGTACCCACGCGGGGGTGTGGAATTTCCACACCCCCATGTGGCTTATAAGAACATGAGGGGTCACTTTTCATTATCTTCATCACTTATACCCTTCATGTCCCACTTCTCCATCTTCAAGAATCCAAACTTTTGAGCACAAAACTAAGTTCTTCAACTCCTTTGAGATTTAAAAGTGTTTTGCCGGCATTTGCATTAAGTTTCCTTCACCAATTTGCACCGGTAAGCTTCATCTTCTCCCATTTTCTCCATGCTCTTATTTTGCCAATCCATGAAGTTTTCTTGGTTTATAAGTGTTGTTTTTCATGAAAAATTATGTAGAAACACTTTAGAATGTATGGATCGAAAACTTTTGGAAGCGTTGGAGCCCAATCATGGCTTCTTGGCCATGGTTGGGCGCCCACGCGCGCGTGGCCGCCCACACGCCCGCGTGGCGATGGCTGACCGCTTGGGCAGCGCTCCCCACGCGTGCGCGGCTGCCACGCCCACGCGCCCGCGGCGTGCGCTGGCCCAGCCGCGGCGTGGGCGGCCCACGCTGGGCGCTGCGCCCAGCGCCCAGCGCGCCCGCGTGGGCTGGCCAGCCCAGCGCGTTGGCCCAGCGGCCCGCGTGGCGCCCGGCCGAGACGAGCGCGCACGCAGCGCTGGCGTGGCTTCCCCACGCCCTGCGTGGGGCTGGAAAAAGCACCCAATAAGGCCAAAAAAGTGCTTGGCTTGTCCTCCACGCCCGCGTGGAGCCCTGTACTCATCAAATTCATGCTTAACTGACTTCTTTTGAAGCTTTATTTGCAGGTATGACACCAAGGACCGAAAAAAACTTGTTTCGAAATGCTTTGATTTCATACGGTTAACCTTGGATGAGAAGATTATTTTTGGCACACCGGCAACACCGTAAGACGACGTTGATGCTTGAGGCGTCCCACTCATGATTCTTTTAGTTTTCTTTACTTTTTGTTTTCATTTTTTTAGTTTTTCTTTATTTTTAGTCTTTTTCTTTATTTGTTTATCTTTTTAGACTTTAGTTAACTTTGTGTTTTTGTTTTGTTTGTGCAGTTTGTGCTTCATGTGTTTACTAATAAGAACTCGTATGTCTTTTCTTTTTGTTGAGCTTCACTGAACCCCTTATATACGTGCAGATGGCCTTGAGAGTGATGTTGATGGTGTTTTAGTCATAGACACGATCATGTGCGTTATCACATGGTCGTGTGAGCTTCACAACCCGATGAACACATACACCCATGAGTTAGGCTTCACCAACCGATTAATGAGGAGTTCAGGGGAGTATTGTTTTAATTGCATTCCCACACACATTATGCTTCCATTGTTATTATTTTTATTGTGCTTGCATGCGTACATTGAGGACAATGTACATCTTAAGTGTGGGGGAGGGTTCACCTTATACATGACCTTTTACTTGTGTTTTCATGAGCATGCTCTTGTTGCCAATGAAGGTTCACCTTAGGGTTAAGAGTTTAATTCTTAGTTTTTGGAGGTTATAAACATGGATTTTATCATGCTCTAGTTTTCATCCAATTTCATTGAATATTTTTTGTCCGATTGCTCTTTGTGCACTTCTCTCACTCATTAGACCTATGAAGACTCTAGTTCATTATGTTTTGGGACTTTAGTATGCTAGTTTTTATTTATATCAGAAAAAAATCAGAAAAATCAGAAAAATTGAAAAAAAAAATTTTGGAAATTGTTTGTTGTTTGTACATAGGGGGTGGAAAGAGCTACCACCCATGATGTATGTAGCTACTCTCATAAGTCGGATATTTGTTATGCCCCTAATGAGAGAAAAGAGCTATCTCATGGGATGTGTGAAAGCTACCATCCTCGGTAGAAAAGAGCTACCACCTCAAAAGTGTGAAAGCCAATCGGGAGGCATCTTGGGAAAGGGCTACCTTAGAGGTTGTGTGAAGCTACTACCTATTCTTTCTGTTTATAAATAATTCCCATATTAATAAGAACTTGGTAGTGGACATAGTGTTGACATGAGTTGATTTTCACACACACACGCATTCGGATTTTATCACATTCAATTTTTGATTGGATTGTTTGCTAGAGCATTGATTGTTTTTGTCTAGTGTTTTGATTCTCTCCATGACTGTAGAATTTTTATTCTTGTACTCATTTTGGTGAACCTAAGGCCAAGCACTTCTCTTTTCTTTCCATAGGTATAATGTTTAATTTTGCTTGAGGACAAGCAAAGACTTAAGTGTGGGGGAGTTTGATAAGTGCTTGAGTAGACATGTTTTTATGCATGTTTTACATACATTGAGCATCATATTTTATTCGGTTTATGTCTCATTTCGTGTATTGGGTGTTCTTTTATGCATATAGGTTGTGAAGGCATTAGGATTTCAAAAGGGAGCGAAGATAGGCTATCATGGCATAATATTGGGAGTTCTTGTACAAATCAAGTTGGAAGACACAAGAGGAGTTCTTTTATGAGGAGATGTGTGCCAACTTCCATAGTTTTGCAAGCCAAGTTATTAATGGAAGGGCACAAAGGCAGCCATGTCTCCACATTCCTCCTCTTTGTAAAGATTTCAAGACCTTTCAAGACGCATTGATGAAGGAAAAGCCGTATAGCCTACCATATGATCGTGTGCCCGATCGTGTGGCCTTAAGAGGAGATTGTTTATCATCGCGTTTGTGGAAATCACATGTAGCGAAAGTCTCTGTAGCGAATCGTAGACGATTCATCGTAGCGAATTCATCGTCACGCGCCCGCGGAAATTCCGCGACCGCGTGGAAATTCCTGCAGCCCACGCGGGCGCGTGGAAAATCCACGCGGGCGCGTGGGGGCACGTGACAGACGCGTTGTGAGGCCTATAAATAGCCGTTTTGCCCTATTCTTTCTCATCTTTTGTGCGGCTCTTGAGGGGTGAGACGGCTAGGGTTTGGAGAGGAGGTCTTTGCGGCTTTGGAGGCGCTTCGTCACCAACTTTGATCGATTCCTCCTCCGTCATAGCATCAAGGAAGCCACCGGTGAACCTAGCTTCGGAGTGGGTCCTTCAAGACGTCGAAGCTCTCCATCAAGGCCATCAGTTCATACATAAGGGGGTTTATTTCTATGGTTTTAATGTACTTTCATTCATTGATGGTGTGTTTTGTATGTTGCTCCATGGAGGGCTAAAACCCTAGAGGGTATTTGGGCTTGTGAACCCTAGGATTCTCATCTTTTGTGGATTTGCTTTGTGTTTCTATTTAATCCGAGTTTGATTAAGTTTCATTCTTGATTGTTTAATGCTTGCTTGCCTTATTGATCTTATGGTTATTTGGTTTGCATGATTTGTTGCCTTGGTGGGAGAGAGATCTCCATTAGGGTTAGAACCTCAAGATTGAAGAGGGTTGAGAGGGTGAATCATGAGATAGTGAAGTATCCCCTTTCCCCTCCGATTGGTGTATTCTATCTCCATTCCCTAAGCTCTATGCAACCATATTTGGTGGGAGGCGTGAGATTGCTCGATTTCTCCGCCGGGACCTTGTAGGGGGTTAGGATCCTTCGCCGGGAATTAGGGTTGGATCAATCTTTAGGAATTGGATACACAATTTGGAATCCCTAGAGTGCTTTGCGGTCATATGTGGTGTGAGGTGTTGAGATTGAGCGATTTCTCCACCGGGACCTCGTAGGGGACTAGTATCGGTGATCTAGAGATAGACCCGATTATGTTTGGATTTCCACGACTTAACTTACTCATCATAGAAACACTTTGCTTATCCGGTACCTAATACCTGAATCCTAGGGGGAGCAATGCCCGAATACCCCACTTTTACTGATTGAGATTCTTCCTCCATTTTACCCTTGCATATTTGTCTCCGGTGTTCATCTCTTCGCACATTAGATCACCACACTATCCCATTATCATTAGGCTAGATAGCAGAGAAGAAGTTAGTACTAGTAGCCCTGTTCCCTGTGGATTCGACTACCCGACTCACCGGGTATTTATTACTTCGACACCCGTGCACTTGCGGTACACACACGCATATTCGGACGTGTCAATATGCAACTACTTGAATAGACCCAAAAACTTCTTGTATTGCTCATCATTTTTGTCATCCTTCAGCCTTGAGGGGTAAGGAATTCTTAGCTTGTAAGTTGAGGGTACCACCTCTTTCTCTTTAGCTCTCTACTCAACCTCCACTTCTTTGGGTGACTCAACCATTATCTTCTTGGTATAGAGCTTACTCTCAACTTCACGACCACTCCTCAAAGTGATCGCCTTCAATTGTTCTTTTGGGTTTACCTCCGTGTTGCTAGGCAAACTATGTTGAGGTCTTTCTGAAAGTGACTTTGCAATTTGTCACGCATGGTTCTCCAAATTATGCAACGATGAGGTGTGGTTGTGAAGTTTGGCTTCAACCGACTGAAATCGTGTATTCAAAGATTGAATGAACTTGGTTAAAGCTTTCTCTAAATCAGTCATCTGGCTCTCGAACCCTGAAAATTTGTTCTCTATATTCGGGGCTTGTTGTTATTGTTGTTGGAAATGCAGTGGTGGCGTAGCCTTCTGCCGCCCTTAATTACTGCAAGAAAGGTTTGGGTGGCTCCTCTACCTTGGATTATAGCTATTGCTATACAGATTTCCTTGACCTCTCATTGCATTTCCTATAAAATCCACCTCTTCCACTGAAGTTGTACCAGAAATAGCAATCTGGAAATCAGATGAATCATGTCTTTCCCCAGACCAAGTGCAACTCATCACTGCTGCCACTCTAGGAGAAGTTTGAGTGTCTAACGTCTTGCTCAAAGACTCAACCTAGGCTGCCAATGATGTGAATGCATCGATCTCATGAAGTCTGGCTACCTTCTTCTTATCTCGTGTATTCCACTAATAACTATTCATAGCCATCTCTTCAATAAGATGTCGGGCTTCTTCAAGGGTTTTACTGCCTAAGGTGCCTCTCGCTGTAGCATCAAGTAATTGCTTCATGCTTAGGTTCAAACCATTGTAAAAGGTGTGGATAATCATCCATTCGGGGAACCCATGTTGAGGACATTTCCACAGGAGATCCTTGAACCTTTCCCATAACTTAAAAACAGACTCCAATTCCATTTACAAAAAAGTGGATATTTCATTCCTTAGCTTCGCAGATTTTCCAGGAGGGAAATTTTGAGCTTGCAAAGCTTCTACCATCTCCTCCCAAGTAGTGATCGATGCTCGAGGTAATGAATGTAACCATTGCTTTGCTCTCCCCTTCAAAAAAAAATGGGAAGGCCCTCAACTTGATAGAATGATCTTTGACTCCATTAATCTTGAGCTTGTCGCACACTTCCAAGAAATTCTTGATGTGGTTGTTCGGATCCTCATCGGCCAAACCATTAAAATGTGCTGACTGTTGTAACATTTTGATGGAGCCTAGCTTAAGCTCAAAACTCTGAGCTGTAATCAGTGGCCTCATAATGCTAGATTACATGCCAAGAACTATGGGTCTTGCATAATCTGACAGTGTCCTCTGTTGCTTATGTTGTTCTGCCATATTATCAGACATTTCAACTTCTATCTCAGCTTGATTTGTCTGTTCTTGTATAGGATCCTTTCTCCATCTATGAGTTTTTCCAATATCCGGATCGCCTTCAACCAATGTCTAAGGGTTGCCTTGGGTCATAACCTAGAGTTGGAATCAAAGAAAGAAAAGGAAATAAGAATGATGGAAGAGTAAGAAAGTGTGAAATAGAAGGTGCTAAATAGCTAAAATAGTAAAAGTACAAATGCTTCCAAAATGCCTATTCCCCAACAACGCGCAAAAAACTTAACACACCCCTTGAATGTGTGTACATGCAAGTGTCTGAGTCATCGAGTAATAAAAATACCCGGTGAGTGGGTGAGTTGAATCCATAGGGAATAGTTGTTCAAAAGCACAAAGTATTGCTATTTAGCAAGAGTGAAAACTAATTTGTGATGTTGCTTCAAAATATCAATGCAAATGAAAGTAAAAGAAAGAAGATGAAGCACGAGGAATAAAGAGAGACAATCGATGATAAAATGGGGTACTTGGACAATGCTCACCTTAGGACTATTGTTTTCAAGTGCAAAAACTAATATTATGCCTCTAATTGAAATTTAATGAGTCATGGAGATCCAAAGATACACGGTCCTAAACCTAAGGTCAACTGTGACTAGTTCTTTACACTATGCAACGGTGGAAAGAGATACTCTCGACGCCTCATACTATGTAGGACTGCTTGAAGCTCAAGGGATTCCAAGTGATAAATGTTATTCCCTAATATAGATTCAACTCTTTGGTTTAGGCGAAAGATTCCTAATCAAGATTAGGCCCTAACACTAAGGATTACTTCAACACTTCACTCTGTTGCTCTCAACTAAGCCCCAATGGAGTTTGTCTCGTAGAACTTCACTCTATTGCGACTACAAAGGACTTTTGGAACGTGGAGGTAGGATAAATCACGTCGGAAGGAAAATGAGACATTCTGCTACCTCTTGACTCACCCTCTCAACTATCTTCAACATCGCTAAGTCTAATCCTAATGAAGTTGTCACCCCTTCATAGGATTATCTAGATAGATTGTCAACCCTAGTGTCACTCCAAAGGAAAATGAAATCAATAAACACACAAGATTGAAACTCAATTAAAACATCAAATAAAGGAAACATAATAAGAGTCAATGGAACAAGATCATCCTAGGGTTTGCAAGTCCAAGAACCTACTAGGGGTTTAGCTCTCCATAGAGCAATACAAAATCAATAATGAAATCAAAAGTAAATGCAAGCAATACATAGAGAAAACCCCCTTGTCATTCGTATCGATGGTCTTGAGGAGCCTCCTTGTCTTCTCCAAGGACTCCTTTGTTAAGCCTAGGGCACACTTCGCTGAATTGATGCCGACGAAAGATCCCCCAATAGCTCTTCTCCAAAGGGAATCGATGTTGAATGCCATAGAACCGCTCCTAAAACCCTGCAAAAGCATCTCCAAACCCTAGCCGAGCTCTCCCCAAAATATAAGTCAAAGATAGGGATGAAGATCCTAAATAAAAACTCTCAAAGCGGTATTTATAGAGGGCTGAAATATGGCATCTACAGTGGCATGTGGAAATTTCCACTGCAGTCGTGTGGATTTCCAGGTTGCGTTTCCTACGTGCTATGAATAGTAGCTGCTATAGTGATTTTACTATAGTAAACTGCAGCAGTACTTTTCCAAAATACTCCTGAATTCATTCTCTTCATCGAGGCTGTACCATCTCATTGGTCTGAAGCATCAATTTTTTAAAGCAAATAACGTAGTGCCGAGTGATCTTTGTAAATAACAACTTTCAATAAAATTAAATATGTGATAAATTTATCAAACGTGAACACCACAGCTAATAACTTTTTTTTGTGTCATACAATTTTCTTATCTATCTGCCATTATCTTGCTCGCATAGTAAATCAACTCAAAATGTTTATCCTTTCTCTACCTAAGTATGACACCCACTACAAAATCACTAGAATCAGAAAATGAATTCAAATTTGAAAGCACAATCTAGAGCGGCCATGATTGGAGCTCTAATTGTTGTTTTCTTAAGAGTATTCAATGCATCTAGACAATCCTGAGTAAGCTCAAAAGGAACGTCCTTTTCAAGTAGCTTAGTTAGAGCCTAGCTATTTTGGAAAAATCCTTCATAAATCTCACGTAGAATCTAGTATGTCGAAAGAAACATCTAATAGCCTTAGCTATGGTAGGGTCCAATAGCTTTACAATAGTTTCATTCTTAGCCATATTTACTACTATACCCCTATATGAAACCTTATGGCTTAAAACTGTTCTTTCTTGAACCATAAAGTCACACTTTCCCAATTAAGCACTAAGTTTTTCTTTGTATATTACCTTAGCACTCGATCAAAATTACAAAGGAAAAAAAAATCAAAAGAATCACCAAACATAGAAAATCCATACATAAATACTTCTATGATATCTTACTAAGCCATCAAAGATGACCATCATATACCTTTGGAAAGTGGTTTGTATATTGTACAATCTAAATTAAAGGGCGTTAAGCAATTAGTGAACCTGAAAGTCTATCCTAAAATAGTACTATGAATGACAAATAAGCACTCAAGAATCATGTCATTGAATGGCAAGAGGAAATGATCCTTACAAGTAGCGTCATTAGGGTTTTTGTAATCTATGTACACTTGTCACCCAGTCATGATGCTTATAGGGATCAACTCATTCTTTTGTTTAGCACTACTGTGAACCTTCTTTTTCAAACACAATCTACACAGCACTTACCTAAGGAGTGAAATAGAATGAATAAATGAATAGCTAAGAAAACAAAGTGCAAAAGTATCTCTAAACGCCTACTCCCCGACAAATCGTCAAAAAAACTTGACAACGCCCGCTTGCATATGTCCCATAAGTGCAAGAATTTGTCGAAAGTAATAAAATCCAGGTGAGTGGGTATCATATCCACAGGGAGTACGGAGTAAAAATACTAAAATTGTTTCTTAACTAAGCGAAATATGAATAGTGATTTGTGTGGTAAGATGTAATGCAAACAAAAGTAAAAGAGACAAGAGAGAGAGCACAAGTAAAGAAGAAGTAAGGCAATTGATATAAATGGGGTACTCGGATATTGATCCGCCTAGGACAATCGTTTCAAGTGCAAAAACCCTCTATTATGCTTCCTAACTAATGCATTAATGAGTCGTGGAGATCCTTTAATACATGGTCCCAAATCTAAGATCAACCATGCCTAACCCTATACATGTCCCGGAGGAGAAATTGAACAATCTCTCAACCTCGCACTCATATAGAATTGCAATGAGTTCTAGGGATTCCAAGTGATAAATCCTCTTCCCAAATGTAGACCTAACCCTTTGGTCTAGGCAGAAGGTCCTTAGCCACAATTAAGCCCTAGATGCTAAAATCACTTCAACACTTCACTCCATTGCACTCGCAACTAAGCCCCAGCGGAAGGTCATCCCTTAGCCCATTCACTCTATTATGACCGCAAAGAACTCGAGGGAATTGGAGGTAGAATAAATCACACCCGGAGGAAAGAGGGATGCTCCACTATCTCTCGACTGACCCTCTCAACCCTCTTCAATCTAGCTTTGTCTAACTCTCGTGGTGTGTCACTCACTCACAAGGGTTACCAACAAGAACTCTCAACCCTAGTGTGACTCTAAGGGAGTATTCATACAATCAATGCATTCAAGATTGGAACTCAATAAAAACATCAATTAATGAAAGCATAATAACAAGGTTCAATGAAACGAATACATCCTAGGATTCACAATCCAAGTACCCACTAGGGGGTTTAGCTCTCCATGGAGCTAATTACAATCAATGAAATCGAATGTAAAAAGCAATGAATCCATAGAAAAAAACCCCTCGATAATCATGACGATGGTCTTGTGGAGAGTCCTCTACTAAAGTCAAAGGTTCCTTTGTCCGGCCTAGGATACACCTCGCCGGGATGCGTGCTCGACAGCTCTCGAACTAACCTTCTTCCAAGCGGGTGCAATGTAAGAGGTATAGAACCTCTCCCAATCCCTAGCCAATACCTCTCAAAACCCTAGCCACAACCCTCTCTCAAGTTGGGGAAAAGATGGAATTCTGAAATCACGGCTGAAATCGGCCTTAAATAGGGCTAGAATCGAGAATCCACACGCCCATGTGAATATTTCACTGCGGCTCGTGTGGAATTTCCACACGCCCGTGTGGCTTCTCTAGATAACTCCTTCTTCGGCTAGCCATGAACAGTACCTACTATAGTATTTTCTTTGCGATTGCTTCTAAAGTGGCACCTCTCTGTGCGGTCAGAAACACTCCCGAAACCATGCTTTTTCATTGAGAGTAGCATGAGCAGGGACTGCGTTTACGTCGTAGATCACTTTGCTTCTTCAATGAATGACCGCGTTGGTGGAGATCTTGTTAGACATGCACAAGCCAGAATACTTAGAATGTGACTGCCTCTATGCCCCTCCAAATCATTGTTCTAGCTTGAATACAAGGAGGTTGGCACACATTCTAGCATCTTAAACCCGACTTATATCTTGAGTGTTTGAACCTTCTCAAGATTTCCTCCAAATGGTGCACTCACGATCTACATTGGCTTCTTTCTCTAAGATTCGGCTTCGTAACCCTATCTGCATGCAAGTAACATAAATACACACATATTAGCGTTAAAACCTGATAAGAGTAATGCTCATCATAAAGATAGAACACTTCGTATTCTTATCACACAAGCACTTATCAAATTCCCCCACACTTAAGCTTTTGCTTGTCCTCAAGCAAAAATTAAAACATTATATGCATAGATGAAGGAAATATTTGAAGTGCTTGGCCTTAGGTTCACCAAAAGCATGCAAAGAGAGCATTCTACTAGTAAGGGAGATTTCAACACTAAGTACGAAAAATCAATGCTCTACCTAAAACTTGAATAAAAAATGACAACAAACCAGAAATCGTGTAAGTGTGTGAACTCACTCAAGTTAACCCAAAGTATACTCCTCAAAGTTCTATGTATAGGTGACTTATTTATCTACAAAAGGTAACAAAAATTCAAAAAGTGTAGTAGCTTCACACATCCTCTAAGGTAGCCGTTTCCAAAGCGGCCGCTAAGGTGGCTTTCACACTTTCTAGGTGCTAGCTCTTTCTACCTGGGTGGTAGCTTTCACACATCCCATGAGATAACTCTTTCTCTCATTAGGGCATAACTAGTATCCGACTTATGAGATTTGCTTCATACATCATAGGTGGTAGCTCTTTCCAGCCAACAAGCACAACTAAACAACAAAACTATTTTGTTCTTTCTTTTCATTTTTCCATTTTTTCAAAAATAACTAATGAAACAACAATAACTAGTCCCTTTAACATCGAACATGAGTTTCCAAAAGAGTTTAAAGAGATAGTAGTGCAACAAGTGTCAACCGGGCAAAAATTCCTATAAATTCAAGCAAAAACTATAGCATGAAGACATTCAATGTTAAGAATTCTCCTATATTCAAGAATACAATCATTGTAACTAAGGTGAACCGCCATTGGCTATGTGAGCATGTATAATAATCAAGACTAATATAAAAGAGATGTGTGCACTATGAAAATCCCCCCCACACTTAAGTTGTATATTGTCCCCAATGTACATATGCAAGCTCACTCATGATGTATATAGATCAAGAATAAATTCGGGAGAAAGCAACCAAAAACAATACTCCCCTGACTAATAATGTTGCATTTGATGGAGCTAATTTGTTGGGAGTGGTGTTCCAATGGGTTGTGAAGCACACACGGCCAAGTGCCGAAGCACCTTGGCCGTGTCTATGACAAGTTCTAAATTCCCATGATGACAAGACCCATCTACATGCATACACGAGGGGGTTCGAGTAAAAGCTCAATAAAAAATAAAAACCAGCTCGAGTAAATAAAAGATAGAGAAATGAATACAACTCGAGAGAACAAAATGAAAATAAACTCAGAAGGAAAATCCTTTCTGAGTATACAGCTCCAAAATGAAATACAAAAAGTAATAAAATGAAGGAAAATAAATCAAGTGTCGGTGCCGCGCTCTGGCTCCTCTGCTGCTGCGGGTGTTAGATCGAAGGGTCTTTGGTGGAGGTGGTAATGGTGATGCTTGGGATGGAGTGCGAGGGAGTCCTTGGCCATAAGACAAATGACGAGGAGACGTCTCACTCTAGAATTTGCTGTAGCGTGTTAAAACGTGCCATAAACTCTGTATACTGTGTAGCCTGCATAACCAGAACCTCAGCAATCTCTGCTCTGGCCTCAGTGACCTCTGTCCGTATCACCCCACAGTATTCTCGAGCCTCTCAAAGTAATCATGGGCTTGAGATGGTGAAAACATGCGTACCGGGGGTGTGTCCTCTGCCACCGGAGGTGCATCGATCTCCATCTTTGTCGACGGAAGCTCAGGAACAGGCTGCGAAGCCTCGACATCATAACCCTCCTCCTTATCTATCTCTAGAGCTGGTAGAACCTGCGGACCATACCCATCAATCTCATCGTCTCCAGGCTCAGGGAGGCAGGTATACTCATTTTCTCAGCCCCGCGAATCGCGTCCAAGAGACCCATACCCAAGACTAGTCTCGAAATGTAAGGGCCTGAGAAGATCGCTCCCAATCTGGCATACTTCCCCTAATGTCGGATGTACTCTGCGACGATATGCCCCAGATGAATCGGTATGCACTGAACCATCGAATACAGGTACAGAAGCTCCTGACGGCTCAGGACACCAGTGCTATCAGCACGGCCATTCACCGACCTGCTCAGAATGGCATATAAATATCGTTATGCAGGTCAGGAAAGGCACGTGGCCTTGGACACCCCCGGCTCATACTGACCCTGACCACACAATACTCTGTAAGCTCTCTGCGGTGTCAAAGCTCCCAGTTAATCTGTCGGTAACTAGGAATACTCCTCAGTGTCTGTAAATACCTCCTCGTATAAACCAAGCTGAATTGAAAACTAAATAATGCTCATGCTATGGTGATGTCCAAATGCTTTGAACTGAATGGCGTCCAAACTGTCAAATCTCGCATAAGATATATCGAACTTGAATGACGATAAGACCTCAAGTGTAAGCTCACGAATGGCTGGCTCCCTAGTCGACAATAACTGCCTCCAACCTCCCACTGAAACGAGATCATCGACCTCATCTGCGAACTCATCTCCATGCTGTAGATCTCTCAATATACTCATGTCTAGGAATCGAGTCTGTCCGAACCGAAGTCTCGATAAACGCTCAAAACGCACCTGGTACTTATGAATAGCAAATCTCATACCCTCAGACTCGGGGGATGACTCACGCGGCCTTTTCTCAGCTTGCTTCTTAGACCGAGGTTCCATAAGCTGCAAGATTTGAAAGAAAATCGACCAAACTAGTTAATTAAGTAATGTTGCAGAAATCTAGACGGTAGTGCGGAATTTCTGCTCGCCCGTGTGGATCCATTGGGCGTGAAAAAAAGTCACGGTCGCGTCTCAAAAAGTCAAAAATACACCGTTAGATTGCTTCTAACTTCATTCTAAACATGCATAATCATTCTAATTACAGAAATGATGCATTATTTACCAGTTTCATCGATTAAAATCAAGAATTGATGAAGAAAACAAAAGATAAAGCTTACCGACGATGTGAAATGGGAAAAACTTGAATCGGCTAGAAAAACAAACAAAAAATCCCTCCAAATTGGCACTACGAGGTCTGGAAAAGGTGTGAGAGTGCTCTCGGATGACTGGAGAATGTGAGGATAAAAAGAAACAATGATTCTTTTAAAAGGACTCGAGCCTCTTAGCGTTCTGTACTTCCGCACGGGCGTGCGGAAATTACCCACGCCCGTGCGCCTCCACAAGAGAGCTTCACAGGGGTAGACACGTGCCCCTGTGCACTCTCAGGAAAATACTCACTGTCTCTAAATGCAACTGCACAGGCGTGTGGAAAATACTCGCGCCCGTGCGCCCAACCCACAGGGGCAGCCGCACGTCTCTGTGGCTTCTCCGTCCAACCGAGAAGAATCTCTAAGTGTTTCACACGCCCATGCGGAAATTCCGCACGGACGTGGACATTTACAGGCCCAACTCATAGTGATAGCCGCACGCCCCGGTGTATTCTCGGGATAGAGAGGGCTCGTCTGCAGAGATTCACAGGATCGCTAACAGGGGGAGAGTCCATGCCCTTGTGTGCTCTCGGGATAATTCACCAAGTCTCTGCAGGAAGGCGCACGCCCGTGAGGAAATTACCCACGGGCGTGGACCATCACAAGGTCACTCACAGGGGTGAGTCCACTCCCCTGTGCCGCTCTAAATGAGCTCTGAATGGAAACACACGCCCGTGCGGTAATTCCACATGACCGTGTGTTTTCTCTGGACACTTAGAGAACTTTGCAAGACTGCAGAAAATTTCTAAACACAACTATACACTCAGAGATTGCTTTACAAGGCAACTTTAACCAGAGAAAACACGAAAAAATAAGCTCAAACGACCTAAACTTCGCCAAATCCACATGAAAACACACGATGGCATTAAAAATCCACAATAAAACACAACAATAGCATCCAAAAATCAAGACACTAACACTCAACACTTTATTCACACAAAAACTAAACTACTAACTAAGAAAACAATAAACACTTGGGTTGCCTCCCAAGAAGCGCTTGTTTTATGTTACTAAGCTTGACGTACCTTGTCTTACCTCACGGGGGTTCATAGATAAAGGTTGCCCTCTTACCCATGGCTTGAAAGCATGACGAGCAAAGTCTCTTGAAGATAGAGGGAGAGTTATCGGGCTTGGGACCACGTAGTAATGGTTCATCCAACTTGTTCGGTTCACGCACATCTCCAACTGCCTTGGAGCATTTCCGGTGCCGTCACCTCGTCCTCTTCATCTTCTGGAGCACCTTCTTCAGGATCCCCGGAGTAGACGGTACTTCTTCAGTTGAACCAAGCATCATTACTTCTTCATTTTCCTTCTCTTGGTCTAACAAACCCTCGTACGGGTCCGGATTGAACATTTTCTATATATATTCATCAACAATCTCATCAGTAGTGTCTAGAAAATACAAAGTATGATCGAAATCAAGAGAATGCTGCATGGCTTCAGCAAGGTGGTATGTGAGCTTGTTATCTCCAACTCTAAAAGTTAGCTCCCTGCCATCCATGTTAATTAATTCCTTGGAAGTCCGCAAGAATAGCCTCCCAAGTATCAAGGGTACATCCGCATCTTCATCGATGTCTAGCACCATAAAATCTACAGAAAATATGTACTTGTCCACCTTGACAAGCACATCTTCGATGATACCCCTCAGATGTCTCATCATTCGGTCCGCCAATTGCAAAGTCATCTGAGTGGGCCTAGGCTCACCTAAGCCTAGGCATGATGTTGATACTGTCCCCTGAGTCTGGCAATGCGATTTCTTCACCTAAATTGCCAATGTTGCACGGAATGATGAAGCTTCCCTGGTCTTTCCTCTTGTTCGGCATGTTCTTTTACAAAACCGGCGAGCAATAAGCATCTAAGATCACTGACGCATTCTCCTCTAACTTCCTCTTGTTAGTTAACAAGTCCTTCAAGAATGTTGCATACTTAGGCATTTGAGATAATACCTCAACAAAAGGAATGTTGATGTGGAGTTGCTTGAACAATCTCAGGAACGTCTTGTACTATTCATCCGCTTGGTAATTCTTCAACCTAGAGGGATAAGGGATTCTTGGCTTGAAAGATGGGGGTGCCACCTCCTTCTCTTTACTTGTTTCCTCTTCAACCTCTATAACCTCGGGTGTGTGTTCATTGGGCTTCTCACTCGGAAACCTACCTTCAACCTCACAACCACTTCTCAAAGTGATTGCCTTCACATACTCTCTAGGATTGGTCTCAGTATTGCTTGGCAAGCTTCCTTGTGGTCTCTCTAATAGAGACTTTGCAATTTGCCCCACTTGATTCTCAAGGTTGTGCAAAGAAGCGGTGTGGTTGTGAAGTGCAGTCTCAACTGATTGAAACCTTGTATCCGATGATTGCACAAATTTAGTGAAGGCCTTCTCCAAATTGGTCATTCGGGTCTCCAAACAGGAAACTCAGTTCTCCATATTTGGGGCTTGTTGTTGTTGTTGGAAACTGATAAGTGCTTGTGTGATATTAATGCAAAGCATTCTTTCCTTATGTTGAGCATTACTCTTCTTGGGTTTTTACACTAATATGTGTGTTTTTATGTTACTTCTGTGCAGGTAGGGTTGTGAGGCCGAGTATGAAGGAAAGAAGCTGACAAGGTCCCCTTGCTTATATCCCGCAAGTGCACGAGTTTGTCGTAGTAATAATCCCGGATGAGCGGGGTCGAATCCACAGGGAGTAGGGAGTAAAGACACTTAATTCGATTCTTAGATATGTGGAGTATCAACAATGATAAGTGTGGTAATGATTCAATTCTCAGAAATTAAAAGCAACAAGTAAGAGAGCAAAAGTAAGGAGGAGGCAAGGCAATCAATAAAGATGGGGTACTCGGATGATGCTTCACCTAGGATAATTGTTTCAAGTGCAAGAACTCTCTATTATGCTTCCTAATCAATGCAATGGTGAGTCGTGGAAATCCTTACATACATAGTCCCAAATCTAAAGTCAACTATGCCTAACTCTATACATGTCCCGGAGGAGAAATCAAACAATCTCAATACCTCGCACTCGCATAGAGTTGCAATGAGCTCTAGGGATTCCAAGTGATAAATCTCTTCCTAGATTTAGACCTAACCCTTTGGTCCAGGCGGAAGGTCCCTAGCCATAATTAAGCACTAGATACTAAGATCACCTCAACACTTCACTCCATTGCATGCGCAACTAGGCCCCAGCGGAGGTTCATCCCTTAGACCATTCACTCTATTATGGCAGCAAAGAAGTCGAGGAACAGAGGTAGAATCTATCACGTCGGAGAGGAAAGGGGACACTCCTGTACCTCTCGACTCACCCTCTCAACCCTCTCCAACCTAGCTTTGTCTAACGCTCGTGGTGTGTCACTCACTCAAAAGGTTACCAACAAGAACTCTCAACCCTAGTGTCACTCTAGGGGAAATGTTCATGCAATCAAGCATTCAAGGTTGGAACTCACAATACACATCAATTTATTGAAAGCATAATAAAGAAGTTCAAAGAAACGAATACATCCTAGGGTTCACAATCACCCAAGTACCCAATAGGGGTTTAGCTCTCCATGGAGCTAAGTACAATCAAAGAAATAGAATGTAAAAACAATGAATCCATAAAGAAAGCCCCTCGATGGTCGTGTCGATGGTCTTGTGGAAAGTCCTCTACTCGTCGTCCAAGGATTCCTTCGTCCGGTATAGGATACGCCTAGATCGAAGCTCCACTACCAACCTTCTTCCTAATGGAATCACGATGTCGGAGCCGTAGAACCTCTCCAAAACCTTGGCCAATACCCCTTGAAACCCTAGCCGATGCCCTCTCGCAAGTTGGGGAAAAGATGGAGAAAAGAATACCAAAATCAGGGCTGAATCGGATTTAAATAGGGCTGGAATCGGGCAACTCCACGGGCGTGGATGATACATGCGCCCGTGCGGAATTTCCACACAGGCGTGGATAATTTCCACACGCCCGTGTGGATTCTCTGTTTCCCTGGTTTCTCGGCCGGCTGTAAACAGTGCTGCTACAATAGTTGCTGCAGTGCTCTCCTACAGTCTTCGACCTGAATAACTTCCCAATTCCATACTTTCATCGGGGTAACGCAAACGGGCACACGTTCACGTCGTGAATCACTTGCTTCTTCAAAGATATATATGTTGGTGGAGCTCCTATTCTTGTATGCATAAGACGGAATGCTCGAGTGTGACTGCCTTTGTGCCCCTCCAAATGGATGTGCTCACTCGAATGCGAGGAGGTTGGCACACACTCTAGCATGTCACACCTGTCCTATGTCTTCGCGTTTGAACTTTAGCAAGATCTCCTCCAAAATAAGTGCATTATGATCCACATTGGCATATTTCCTTCATACTCGACTTCACAGCCCTACGCATAAAAAGTAACATAAAAAAACACATATTAATGTAAAAACCTGAGAAAAGTAATGCTCAACATAAGGAATGAAAGCTTCGCATTCATATCGCACAAGCACTTATCAAACTCCCCCACACTTAAGCTTTTGCTTGTTTTCAAGCAAAAATTAAACATTCTTTGCATCAATGAAGAAAATATTGAAAGTGCTTGGCCTTAGGTTCACCAAAGTATACAAAGATAGCATTCTATAAGTAAGGAAAATTTCAACACTAAATACGAAAAATCAATGCTCTAGCTAAAAACTTGAATCAAAAAGGACAACAAACCCGAATTTCGTGTAAGTGTGTGAACTCACTCAAAACAACCCAAGTTATACTCCTCAAAGTTCTAAGTACAAGGGACTTATTTATCTACAAAAGTGATAAAAATTTTAAACAATGGTAGTAGCTTCACACATCCTCTAAGGTAGCCCTTTCCAAAGCGGCCGCTAAGGTGGCTTTCACACTTTCGAGGTGGTAGCTCTTTCTACCCGAGTGGTAGCTTTCACTCATCCTATGAGATAGCTCTTTCTCTCATTAGGGCATAACTAGTATCCGACTTGTGAGAGTAGCTTCATACTTCATAGGTGGTAGCTCTTTCCACCCAACGAACACAAATAAATAATAAAACTATTTTGTTCCTTCTTTTCATTTTCTATTTTTTTTTCTTGCAATTTAGCAAAAGAAGTAAACCTAACTAGTCCCTTTAACATCAAACATGAGTTTCCAATAGAGTTCAAAGAGTGAGTAGTGCACTAAGTTTAAATCGGGCAAAAATTCCTAAAAATTCAAGCAAGAACTAGAGCATGAAAACATTCAATGTTAACAATTCTCCTAGACTTAAGAATACAAACATTGCAACTAAGGTGAACCGCCATTGGCTATGTGAGCATATAACAATCAAGAACAATAGAAAAAGATGTGCACATTATGAAACTCCCCCACACTTAAGTTGTACATTGTCCTCAATGTACACATGCAAAGCTCACTCAAAATATATCATTCAAAAATAGATGTGGGAGAAGCAATCAAAACAATACTCCCTTGACTCCTAGTGTTGCGTTTGATGAAGCAAATTCCATGGGAGTAGTGTTTCAACGGGTTTGTAGAAGCTCACACGGTCAAGTGCCAAAGCACCTTGACCATGCCCATGACTAAGTCTCAATTTCCGGGAAGACAAGACCATCTCGCACGCATACACGAGGGGGTTCGGGTGAAGCTCAAGAAAAAAACAAAAAAATAACTCGAGTGTATAAAAAGATGAAGCAATGAATACAACTCGATAATGCAAAAATAACATAAACTCGGAAGGAAAAATCGCTACGAGTGAACAAGTCTAAGAACAAGAAAAATAAGATCAAGTAAAATGCATGAAAGTAAAAGAAAGGTTAAGTGTCGGGAGTCGCTCTCGGGGCTCACTGCTGCTGATTCTTGAAGTGGAAGCATATAGTAGGGTCTTCGGGTCTTTGAGGGTCGAGGATGGAGGTCTCTGGAGGCACTGGCGGGGCCTGAATGGTCCTCGGCTGCAGGACAAATGATGAGGCAACGTCTTGCTCTAGGATCTGCTGTAATATGTCAAAACATGCCATGAACTCTGTATACTGAGTGGCCTGCGTAGCCCGAATCTCGGCAACCTCAGCTCGGACCACTCCTATAGCATTCTCGAGACTCTCAAAGCGATCATTGGCTCGAGAAGATGAAAACATAGGCACTAGGGGTGGTTCCTCGACTGCTAGAGGTGCCTCGGTCTCCATTGATGCTGGCTGAGGCTCGGGGGCGGGCTGAGATGCTCCGGCTTCATCACCTTCATCCTCAATTATCTCTAGGGCTGGTAGGACTAAAGCAAAACCCCTGTCTGAACCCTGCGGACCATGCCCATCAACCGCATCGTCTTTAGACCCAGGGGAGCGGGTACACTCGTCTTCTCGGCCCCGCGAATCGAATCCAAGAGACCCATGCCCAGCACTAATCTCGTAATGAAAGGGCCTGAAAAGATCGCTCCCAGTCTAGCATACTGTCCTTGATGTCTGATGTAATCAGCCAGGATGTGCCCTAAGTGGATCGGTACGCGCTCTACCATCGAGTACAAGTACAACAACTCCTGACGGCTCAAGACACCAGTACTGTCACCACGGCCATTCACCAACCTACTCATGATGGCCTTGGACACCCCCGGCTCGTACTGACCTTAACCACATAGCACTCTCTAAGCTCTCTGCGGGGTCAAGGTTCCAGGATAATTAGTAGGCAACTATGCATACTCCTTGGTAGCTATGAATGCCTCCTCGTATAGGCCAAGTAGTACGGAAAACTGCGTAATGCTCAAGCTATGGTGGCGTCCAAATACTCTGAACTGAATGGTGCCCAAACTGTCGAAGCTCGCATACGCTCTATCAAACTCGAACGAGGAGAGAACCTCCAATGTAAACTCTCGTATGGCTGGCTTTGTAATCGTCAACAACTGCCGCCAACCACCCTCTGAAACAAGGTCCTCAACCTCATCAGCAAACTCATCTCCCTGTTGAAGATCTCGCAGTATAGTCATGTCCAGGAATCGAGTCTGTCCGAAGCGGAGTCCCGATAAGCGCTCATAACGGACCTGATGTTCGGGAATCGCAAATCGCATACCCTCGGGCTCAGAGGATGACTCACGTGGCCTCTTCTCAGCTTGCTTCTTTGACCTAGGTGCTATGATCTGCCAAATTTAAACAAAATTAGTCAAACAAGTTGATAAAATAATACTGCAGAAATCCACACGGTGCGTGTGGAATTTCCACTGCCCGATGTGGATTCACGGGGGTATGAGAACCATGCGAGCCGGGCATCAACAATCTAAAAATATAACTCAATAATCTCTCTAACTTCGTTCTAAACATAAATCATTGTTCCAATTGAAGAAACGAAGCATTATTAACCTGATTAATCAATAGAAATCATGAATTGATGAAGAAGATGATGAAAAAAAGATTTACCGATGAGGAGGAGTAAGAAAATGAAGAGCGGCCGAAAATCTTCGCTATAATCCCACTAAACTGATGCTATGGACTCGGAGAGTAGTGTGAGAGTGTTTTCAAATGAAAAGGAGTTGTGAGGAGGGAGAGAAATCATCCTCTTTTAAATAGAACTCGCGACTTTTGACGTTCTGTGCATCCATACGGGCGTGAGGAAATTCCCCACGCCCGTGCGCCTCACTTCAAAAGCTCCACAGGGGCGTATGCACGCCCCTGTGCGCTCTCGGGAAAAAACTCTCACTGACTTAGAACGATCTCCCACGGGCGTGCGGAAAATATCCACGCCCGTGCAGCCCAGTACCCGAGGCGAGGGCCTTGCGCCCCTGTGGCTTCCCTGGAAATCCGAGAAAAAATATCAAGTCTTACGCACGCCCGTGCGTAAATTCCTCATGGGCGTGGACATTCACATGCCCAACTCACAGAGAAAAAATATCAAGTCTTACGCACGCCCCTGTGTTTTCTCGAGATGGAGGGAGCCACCTGCAGAGTTTCGCACGGGCATGCGGAAATTACCCACGCCCGTGTGTGGTTCACAAGGTCACCCACGAGGGCGAGTCCACGCCCTGTGTGTTCTCGGGAAAATCGCCCAACTCTGCGGGAAGGCACGCGCCCGTGCGAGTATCCCAGGGCGTGCGCCAGTCGCATGGTCATCCACAGGGGCGGCCGCACGCCCTTGTGACCTCTCTGGATGAGTTCACAGTATACACCCACGGGCGTGCGGAAATTCCACACTCCCGTGTGTTTTCTTTGGATGACTTAGAAAAACCTTCAGGCTCTGCAGAACTAGTCTGAACATGTCTACACACTCGGAGCACTGCCCTATTATGCAAAATTTACGGATAAAAAACACGAAAATAGAACTCAAGCGACCAAACTTCGCCAATTCGCAACAAAACACATAATGAATTCTTTTTAAAAACCCACAATAAAATCATGACACAAGCACTCAACAATTGAAACACCAACACTTAACAATTTATTCATGCAAACAAACTAAAGTAAAAAGATGCGAAAAGCGATGTAAACACTTGGGTTTGCCTCCCAAGAAGCGCTTGTTTAACGTCACTAAGCATGCGTATCTTTCTTACCTCACGGGGGTTCATGAATGAAGGTTGCCCTCTTACCCATAACTTGAAAGCATGATGAGGAAAGTCTCTTGACGGGTAGAGGGTGTACTATCGGGCTTCGGACCACCTAGCAATCATTCAGTCCAACTTCCTTGGCTCATGTACGTCTCCAGCAGTCTTGGGGGCGTTTTTCGGTGGCGTCTCCTAGCCCTCTTCATTTTCGGGAGCACATTCTTCAAGATCCCGGGGTAAATGTTTCCTCTCCATTCGAACCAAGCATCATTACTTCTTCATTGCTCTCCTCTTGGTCGAAACAAAAACCTTTCATACGGATCGGGTTGAACATTTCTGTATATATTCATCAACAATCTCATCGAGTAGTGTCTAGAAAATACAAAGTGTCATCAAAATCGAGAGAATGCCGCATGGCTTCAGCAAGGCGGTAAGTGAGCTTATCGTCTCCGACTCTCAATGTGAGCTCTCTGCCATCCATGTAAATCAATGCTTTGGAAGTCCGCAAGAAAGGTCTCCCAAGTATCAAGGGTACATCTGCATCCTCATCGACATCTAGCACTACAAAGTCAACAGGAAAAAAATGTACGTGTCCACCTTGACAAGCACGTCTTCAATGATGCCTCTCGGATGTCGTGCCGTTAGGTCCACCAATTGTAAAAGTCATCCGAGTAGGCCTAGGCTCACCCAAGCCTAGCTTTTTGGAAAGAAAGTATATGGCATGACGTTGATACTTGCCCCTGAATCCGCCAATGCCATTTCCTCACCTAAGTTGCCGATGTTACACGGAATAATGAAGCTTCCCGGGTCCTTCTTCTTGTTCGGCATGTACTTTTGCAACACCGCCGAGTATGAAGCATCAAGCACCACTGAAGCACTCTCCTCCAATTTCCTCTTGTTGGTCAATAGGTCTTTTCGGGGAACTTTGCATACTTAGGCATTTGAGCCAAAGCCTCAACAAAAGGAATGTTGATGTGGAGTTGCTTGAACAAACTCGAGAACTTCTTATCTTGTTCATCCCCTTGGTCATTCTTCAATCTAGAGGGATAAGGGATTCTTGGCTTGAAAGATGGGGGTGCCACCTCTTTCTCTTTGTTTGCTCCCTTCTCAACCTCTACAACCTCGGGTGCGTGTTCTTTCGGCTTCTCACTCGGAAGCCTCCCTTCAACCTCACGACCGCTTCTCAAAGCGATCGCCTTCACATGTTCTCTCGGGTTGGTTTCCGTGTTGCTTGGTAAACTCCCATGTGGCCTTTCGGAAAGAGATTTCGCAATTTGCCCCACTTGATTTTCAAGATTGTACACGGAGGCGGTGTGATTGCGAAGTGTAGCCTCGACTTATTCAAACCTTGTATTTGCCGATTAAATAAATCTAGCCAAGTGCTTCTCCAAATCCGTCATTCGGGTTTCCAAGCCTGAAATTCTGTTTTCCACTTGAGGGGCTTGTTGTTGTTGTTGGAACCCCGATGGCCCCATGGTCTTCTGTGGTCCTTGATTACTCCATGAAAAGTTGGGATGATTCTTCCAACCTGAATTGTAGGTGTTGCTGTATGGATTCCCTTGAGGTCTCATTCCATTACCTACAAAGTCAACATTCTCAACTGAAGAAACATCACCAATGACGATTGGGCAATCAGAGGGAGCATGTCCTCCACCACAACCGGTGTAATTGGTCACGGCCGCAACTCTATTCGAAGCTATAAGATCTAGCTTCTTACTCAAACTCTCCACTTGGGTCGCCAATGAAGTTACCGCATCAATTTTATGGAGACCGGTCACCTTTTTCTTCTCCCTAGCGTTCCACTGGTAGCTATTTAACCCCATCTCCTCAATCAAATGACGAGCCTCGTCAAGGGTTTTGCTACCCTAAAGGTACCTCCTACCGCGCGCATCCAAGAGTTGCCTTGTACTCGGGGTTCAAACCATGGTAGAAGGTTTGAACAATCATCACTCGGGGAATCAGTGTTGCGGACACTTTCGCTGGAGTTCCTTGAACCTTTCCCATGTCTCAAATAGAGACTCCAATTCCAACTGCATAAAGGATGAGATCTCATTCCTAAGCTTTCGTTGATTTTTCAGGGGAAATAACGGGCTAGAAAAGCTTCTACCATCTCCTCCCATGTAGTGATTGATGCTCTAGGTAATGAGTGTAGCCATCGCTTCGCTTTCCCCTTTAAGGGAAAATAGGAAGGCTCTCAATTTGATGGCATCATCCGTCACACCATTTATCTTGACATATCGCTATGCACCTCGAGGAAGCTCTCTATGTGATTTGTTTGGATCCTCATCGGCCAAACCGTTGAATTGTGCTGGATTCTTTACGACATATGGATGAATACCGGCTTTAGCTCGAAGTTCGGCTACATGGTGGGGACGCACAATACTCGATTGTGTCCCCAAACACTTTCGAAGAGTGCAGCATAATCGGATAATATTCGTTGTTGCTCATTTTGTTCTACCTTGTTGTCGGATCCTTCTACTTCCAAATCAAATTTGGATTAGGTACGTTTCTTATGCGAGTTCTTTCCCTTTTCTTCTAAAGTGATGCGTTCAAGCTCGGGGGTCTCCTTCAATCAATATTGATAGATTCCTCGGGTCATAACACGGAGCTGCACCAAAAATAAAGAAAAAGAAAATCAGAGCGATGATAGAATAAGAAGATATGAATTAGACTGTGTGGTGAAATAGCTAAGAAAACAAAGTGCAAAGTATCTCTAAGCGCCTAGCTCCCGGCAACGGCGCCAAAAAACTTGACAAGGTCCATTGCTTATATCCCGTAAGTGCGGGTATGTCGAGTAATAATCCCGGGATGGCGGGGTCGAATCCACAGGGGAGTAGGGAGTAAAAGACACTTAATTCGATTCTTAGCTATGTGAGTATCAACAATGATAAGTGTGGTAATGATTCAATTCTCGAAAATTAAAAGCAACAAGTAAGAGAGCAAAAAGTAAGGAGGAGGCAAGGCAATCGATAAAGATGGGGTACTCGATGATGCTTCACCTAGGATAAT
>NW_024086912.1:0-1976 GCF_009730915.1 Dioscorea cayenensis subsp. rotundata | reverse complement strand
CAAGCCAAGAATTCCATATCCCTCAAGGTTGAAGAATGACTGATAAGTGCTTGAGTAGACATATTTTTATATATGTTTTACATGCATTGAGCATCATTTTTTTACTTGTGGTTTTATGTCTCATATTGTGTATTTGGTGTTCTTTTTATGCATATAGGTTGTGAATGCCTTGAAGAGTAAAAAGGAAGCAAAAGATAGGCTATAAAGACACAATGTTGGGAGTTCTTGTTCAATTCAAGGATCAAGACACGAGAGCGGGTTCATAAAGCGTGGAGATGTGTGCCAACTTCTAAGAAGATTCAAGTCAATTCACTATTTGGAAGGGCACAAAGGCAGCCACATCTTCATATTCCTTCTCTTTGTGAAGATTGCAAGACCTCTCAAAGATACGTCGATGAAGAAAAAGTTTTTATAGCCTACCACATGGGACGTGTGCCCGGGACATGTGGCCTTAAGAGAAGAGTGTTCGGATCGCGTTTTGTGAAAAAAGTCTTGTAGTAATTTCCACTGTAGCATCCTGTAGCAAAATCAGCGTTCACGGCCGCGTGGAAATTCCGCGCCCGCGTGAAATTCTGCGACCCGCAGCGGGCGTGGAAAAATCCACAGGCGGCGTGAGGGCACGTGACGAGGCGCGATCTAAGGCCTATAAATAGCCGTTTTACCCTATTCTTTCTCATCTTTTTGTGCGGCTCTTGAAGGGTGAGACGGCTAGGGGTTTTGGAGAGGAGGTCTTTGCGGCTTTGGAGGCGCTTCGTCACCAACTTTGATCGATTCCTCCTCCGTCATAGCATAAAGGAAGCCACCGGTGAACCTAGCTTCGAGTGGGTCCTTCAAGGCGTCGAAAGCTCTCCATCAAGGCCATCGGTTCATATATAAGGGGGTTTTATTTCTATGGTTTTAATGTACTTTCATTCATTGATGGTGTGTTTTGTATGTTGCTCCATGGAGAGCTAAAACCCCTAGAGGTATTTGGGCTTGTGAACCCTAGGATTCTCATCTTTTGTGGATTTGCTTTGTGTTTCTATTTAATCCGAGTTTGATTAAGTTTCATTCTTGATTGTTTAATGCTTGCTTGCCTTATTGATCTTATGGTTATTTGGTTTGCATGATTTGTTGCCTTGGTGGGAGAGAGATCTCCATTAGGGTTAGAACCTCAAGATTGAAGAGGGTTGAGAGGGTGAGTCATGAGATAGTGAAGTGTCCCCTTTCCCCTCCGATTGGTGTATTCTATCTCCATTCCCTAAGCTCTATGCAACCATATTTGGTGGGAGGCGTGAGATTGCTCGATTTCTCCGCCGGGACCTTGTAGGGGGTTAGGATCCTTCGCCGGGAATTAGGGTTGGATCAATCTTTAGCAATTGGATACAACTCTTGGAATCCCTAGAGTGTTTTGCGGTCATATGTGGTGTGAGGTGTTGAGATTGAGCGATTTCTCCACCGGGACCTCGTAGGGGACTAGTATCGGTGATCTAGAGATAGACCCGATTATGTTTGGATTTCCACGACTTAACTTACTCATCATAGAAACACTTTGCTTATCCGGTACCTAATACCTGAATCCTAGGGGGAGCATTGCCCGAATACCCCACTTTTGCTGATTGAGATTCTCCTTCCATTTTACCCTTGCATTTTCGTCTCCGGTGTTCATCTCTTCGTACATTAGATCACCACACTATCCCATTATCATTAGGCTAGATAGCAGAGAAGAAGTTAGTACTAGTAGCCCTGTTCTCTGTGGATTCGACTACCCGACTCACCGGGTATTTATTACTTCGACACCCGTGCACTTACGGTACACACACGCATATTCGGACGTGTCAATGACCAAGCGGATGATCAATACAAGAAGTTCCTAAGTCTATTCAAGCAACTCCACATTAACATTCCTTTTGTTGAGGCATTGGCTCAAATGCCTAAGTATTCTAAATTCTTGAAAGATTTGTTGACCAACAAGAGGAAGTTAAAGGAGAGTGCTT
>NW_024086911.1:0-4237 GCF_009730915.1 Dioscorea cayenensis subsp. rotundata | reverse complement strand
AAAACGAGATTATGACCAAATTAGAGAGAATGCAACAAGCAAGCAAGAAAAATCAATGTGATGAAAAAGGGCCTATGGATGAGGATCCCCTTGAGGGGTTATCATGCAACATGGATGATGATCTAAAGATGCAAGGGTAAAATGGACCATGAGATTCCAAGATTAGAACAACCCCAATTTCTCGGCGATTGAACCCTAATCCCATACGAACATGGATAGGAATTTCTTCCAAATCTACATTCCTACGATTGCATTAAGTACGAGGAAAATCTCACTTAGGAATAAACCTACTCTTCTTCGGATTAAACCTACATGGAGGGCTACCAAACACCCAATTTCTCAGCGTGATGATACAAGTATTCCCTTCTAATCCATTCAAGATCTAATACATGCGAGCAAGTCACATCTACATGCATCACCTCATAAAAAGAGCTACGGATTTCTCCCTTTAGTGTAGCACTTAGCATGAAAAACAATGGATTAGATCTCAAAATTTACTCAAGCATGGAATTAACAAGTTATCATCCAACATACATGATAAAACCCCCCAAGGTTCACCAACACCCTGTGGCCTTGGGGGTCTAGTGTGTCATCATCTCACAACAAGCAATACAAACAAGCACAACATGAAACAAAAGCATAAATGACACTCCCTAGATGAAATGGTGAAGGAGGAGGTGAAGAATGTGCCGAATGACGCTTTCCCCGCCAAAGGAGTGCCAAATGACGCCTTCTAGCCGTGGGTCTCCTTTCTTCAAATCGTGGTAGATCTCCCTTTGAATGATGTTGCCTTCTTGCCTTGAGAATTTTGGACCTTGGGCTTGATGATCTTTTAGCCTCCTTGCCCTTCTTTCTCCTCCCGTGGTCGCCCAAAAAGCCTCTCAAGTGTCTCCCCAAAAATCGGCCAAGAAAAAGGTCTAGCCAAAAAGTCCCCTTTTTCTGCCCTAAAAGTTGGTATTTATAACCCCCGAGGCATACGGGTCGATGGGGGATCATATGGGGGTCGTATAGCACCCAAAAACCACTAGATTCGCGATACTTACGGGTGCATACGGCCCCCATAATCGGGCTAGTATGGAAATCGGGCATACACTCCAAATCAATCCCGCTAGAGTAGTATACGTCCCCTCATACTCGGGTAGTATGGGGGTAGTATGAAATTCTGCTTTTCTTCTTTTTCGCCCAAATGATATCTTCTTGTTCTCCATGGCTTCCTTTATGCCCCTACAAAGCAAATAATAGACAATTAAGCGCAAAACGGGCATCAAACCTCACAAAATTCATGCAAAGTCAATACGATATATGCATGAAAACATCTACATTTAGACACTTATCAAATATCCCTCATCACTTAAGTGTTGCTTGTCCCCAAGCAAACAACTCATGAAAAACAAAGAGACCCGAGAAGTGGCTAAATGCACTACCTCCGCATCAAGTAAATATAAGACTCCAAAAAGCAATGGACAATGATACATAGATGTTGAGTCATAGTCAATAAGCATAATAAAAATATCCCTGCCTCACCCCTTATATGTCTGCCGCTGTAAGTGAATCTTATATCTCATATGCCCCGATCCGTCTAGCCTAAGGACTTCAATCAAGACATCTCCAGATGCTAATCACTCCACTTACAAAGTATACTAAGTCTTAAACTACTAAGTGCTACTTCAATGGCCAAAGTAAGATCCTTCTAATTCTATAGTTCGAAAACTACATCCACTTTCTATCTCAAAAACCTTTTAGTAGGTACTCAAAAAGATCACTAGGGTTTTTATTTTCATTTCATCATTCATTTCTCTGAGTCCCGACTAACGAGGCTCGCATCAACATCATTTTGAAATCTTTCTGAGGGGTGCACATGCTCGGTTAGGGCACAAGAGCCACCCAACTACTCGATCAGTACTACATAGACGATTCATGCTTCAATAGCGTAGGAATATCGATAAAGACTCATCTTTTTCTTGTTTTTCATTCATTTCATTTTTCATTATCACATTCACCCTAGATCACATCTCTCGCAGTACTCTACATGCCCCAAAAACTAGGATTAGCTCAACAAGACTTAGAAGTTCTTAAGAGTCCATTGAAGGAAAGAACTTAGTGTTCTAAGGCCAAGTACTCAAAGTAGTGTGTTACGATACAAGAGAGTTAGAGAGTAGTCACATTGGCTATTCCCAGGGCATCGACAAAAATTCAGTGCACATGACAATACTAGGGGTAAAACAGGATTCAATAAAGCATAGAAACAAGTAACTCACATCAATCATTAGTCCAAGCTAAAAGAATCTTACAAGAATGAACAAAGCCATCATAGGTAACACTAGCATGTAGCAAAATGATCCTAAAAACATGAAATACACCCATCCCCATACTTAGTGTTGTACATTGCCCTCAATGTACAATAATCATGAAAAATATGCAAGATGAAGCAATGCAAATAATAAAGGAGGGTGAAAACGAACTCCCCGGTTCAACTTGTGCTCATCGTGAGGTTGGACGTGAAAAAATGTGTGGTAAGCAATACATGTCCCGTCCGACATCCATTAAAACCAGAAAGCTCACTAAATTCCCTTTAATGCTCTATGAGGCAAAAAGGGGACATCATCATTCCACAAAGATTTAAAAAGATAAGGACAAGGGGGAAACTAGAGAGTAGTCAACAAACACACAAAGATGAAAATAAACTAAAGTAAATGATAGGTGTCCATGCTCCATCCTTGTCCTTAGAATTAAGTCTCTCAACACAAAATGACATCTTGTTCCATTTGATCACCCCTTGTGGTGCAAATATCAAACCATGGTTGCTTGTCAATTTCTTCATCCCCAAAATTCCTACAAACCATGAAAAATCTATTCAAGGATAGAGGAATCCAATATGATTCAAAAAGTAGTGTAAGAGATGAAGAAACAATGAAAACTATAATGGATAGTGTCTCATACGGGCCGTAGTGGAGGTCGTAGTGGGTACTGTCTCATTTCTCGACGTAACCTCCCCAAAAAACATGAAAAATCAAAAAAATTTTTGTACATAAATTCAAGGGATAATTCATCCATAACAATCACACCATCCAAAACCAAGCAAAAATGCTAAAAGAAATTCCACACAAAAGCTCCAAGAATGCCCAAGAAATGAATGAGATAAAACTAGGGCATAGAAAAAGCATACCGATGAAATCTTGAGAAAACAAGCTTTTAAACTCGAGGAAAAACTACTAGATCGACGTCTCAAATGGATGAGGAGAAGATTTAGGAGAAAAAATGAGAAGATTTGGCCAAGAAATGAGTGAGAAAGAAGAGAAAAAATCGGTGGAGAAAGAGAGAAAAGAAGAGAATGGAAGAAAGGAGAGAGAGAGGGATTGAAAATGGGGGTGGGGGCCCAGCATACGGGCCCCCATACGGCCCTCAAGATGGGGGCCAGATGATAAAAATGGGCCTCCCTCGGCACGAGAGGGCATCCCTATCAACAGACTGATCTCAGATAGGTCGATGGGGGCCGCTCAGGACGGCACAGAGCCTCCGTGGTCATCCCCGATCGCCACCATACGGGTCCAAGAAGGTCGGATACCCATTAGAATCAATTTAAAACTTCGAAAAATCTGCACCCAAATGATGAAAAAATGATATAGCAAGCTCAAAGACTCCTCTAAAAATGAGTGAATTGAATAAAACGACGATCTAGTGCATGAATTAACACATAAATATTAGTTTCTCAAGAAGTTGCACAAACATACCACAATTTAAAATGATGAGAACAATGTGACAAGTGTGTGAGCATGAACTTATTCAAAAAGTAAAAATAAGACTAAGAAATACGAAAATTTGAAATGAACTAGGAACTAAAAATACGAAAAAATGCAAGCTAACACCACCTCCCTAACACTCTGGGTTGCCTCCCAAGAAGCGCTTTGTTTCACGCCACGAGCCCCACGACCTTTTTCTTACCTAAGGAGGCTAGAAAATGGTGTGTCTATCCCGGCCAGAAGCTGTATAAGAACTACCAAGAAATACGAAACATACCTTCCGCGCATGGTGTTAAATTGAAGCGCCAAGCATGAGCAACGCGCCAAAAACTTGATTGCTTCCTCAAGTTTACGTAGATCGCCAGTAATACATCGCGTGAAGACGCGAGGATCATATTCCACGGGGCCAAGGATCTCCTATTACTCCTTCCTCGAGCTATTATCTAGCCTAAGATCTCAAGTGATGGATTTTTACTCTACTAAATGTAAATTAAAGC
>NW_024086910.1:0-6713 GCF_009730915.1 Dioscorea cayenensis subsp. rotundata | reverse complement strand
ATAATAATAATAATTACTATTATAATTATAATAAGCCCAGAAGAGAAGAAATAAAACTAAAAATTAGATGGATTAAAAAGGGAGGAAAAAAATAGAAACTTAATTTACTTGATTGGATTCATTGTACAATGGAAGATTATGGAAGTTATCTCTCCCTAAAAAAATATTTATTAGGACATCGATTGCTTTTCCTTTTATATATATATATATATAGTAAATATTAATTGTGAACGTCTTTAATTAGATTTGATAATTGCTATTACATCAACATCTAATCACTGTTTTTTTACAGTAAATTATACAAAGTTATTATTATGTAGTATTTGGTATTATTCAATATTATATATATGAAATAACAGTCACTATTGAAGAAGGTAAATCCAATGGTACTCTAAGATATTCCCATTGAAATCGTCTCTAAATGATGGCTACTCAAAAATATAGATTTGAACATGCTTAGTTGTTAGGGGAGGTGGGACTCACGAGTGATCTTTAGATAGAAATGTTGTCATGTCATTCAAGTGTTATAAGCCAAAGGCTAGATGGCATTTGCCCGCTTGTTATTAATTAATTAATTAATTAAATGAAGAAGCTCTCACAACATAGATGGGTCATACCAATAACCTAATGTGATTTATTGAGTTCGGATGATTTGTGTAGAGTATTTGTATTTTATTAGATGAATTTAAATTTTCCTAATGTGATTTATTGAGCTTGGATGATTTGTGTAGAGTATTTGTATTTTATTAGATGAATTTAAATTTTAAATTCATGCAAAGTGAATGCATAGATATATTAGGGGGTGTTTGGATGCCAAGAGTGGATTGGGGGAGGAGTGGATTGGGAGTGACATGAGGGGTAATGGAGGAGGAGTGAGAATGAAGAATGTGTTTGGTTGGTAAGGTTTGGAGAGTGTAATTTATTGGGAATGGGAAAAGTAAAGAAAGTGAATATGATAAAATGACAATTATGACCGTCATCCATATAAATGATATTGTATATATAATAATGACTTATTTTTAATTATATATATTTTTAAATTATGAAAAATAAATATTTAATTTTGGTATACTATAATTTCAATCTAATTTTTTGGATGAGATGTTAATATCATTAATTAGATATTAATTAACAGTGTTAAATATACTGAATTATTTTTAATTATAATTTTTAAAACATTGAAAAAATCTAACTAATTAATTATAAAAAATAACTATTTACATTGATAATACTATAATTTGGTTATAAATATTATATTTAAATATTAATATTATTAATTAGCTAGTTATTAATGGTATTAACTATAATGAGATATTTTTAATTATATTTGTTTAACACATTCAAAAAATTTAACTAATTAATTGTAAAAAAATAACTATTTAATTTTATAATACTATAATTTTGTTATAAGTATTATATTTAAATATTAATATTATTAATTAGATAATAATTAATGGTATTAACTATAATAAGATATTTTTAATTATATTTGTGTAACCCATTCAAAAAAAATTTAACTAATTAATTATCAAAATAAATATTTGTAAATCTAGGGGCATATAAGTCTTTTCCATATCCAGGGATTAGGGCAATCCCACAAAGCGTAGGGTGATTGAGACTCACTCACATGGGTGAGTCTCACTCCTCCACAATCCCTCTCACTCCTAGTGACTGGACACCCAAACGAGTGATTGCATGTACTCCCCCCTCACTCCCACTCCGCTCTTGACATCCAAACACCCCCTTAAGAGATTAATTTTGAATTTGTACACACTTCTTGCACATAGACATAACTTGTCCATATTTTGTTATATATATATATATATATATATATATATATATATATATATATATATATATATATATATATATTTGCAAGCGGTATCTTATATACTTTTTTAAATTATATATCTTAGTCATATATTAGGAAGTAGTTACGCATTTGGGCACATCTAGCAATAACATATTATCATAATATATTTATCTGATTAAGTTGAATAAAAAATTATAATTAATATAGATATTTGCTTGTTTGTGTTTTTATTATAACTAATATAATTATTTTTATATTTTTGAAAAGGTATATGATGATCTACGGATATTTTCAGAAAATTAGGCTTCATATATATATATATATATATATAAACAAAGAGGACAAATCATGTGTCAAGGGTGTGCTTGCCATCACTAATAGAAAAAGCGAGGATTAAACTATTGAGCTTATTTGCCAAGAACAGGGACTGAGTTGTAAATTTATTTTCACAATCAATGAATCTTTTTTGGCACCAGTACATCCAGTGTGCTCATTATCACTAAGGGTGTGTTTGTTTGGGTGTATTTGGTTTTACATGTAAAACCAAATACTTTACTTTATGAAATTCATTGTTTGTTTGAGTGTATTTGCAAATCCTGATGTAATTGGGATTACATCACAATAGCTTTTTTGGTGTATTTGGTTTTACGCCCAAATTGGGCGTAAAACCAAATCCTGTGAGTTGAAAACCAATGTATATATATAAATACATGCATACATACACATACATATACATTTATATATTTATATAAACATATACAGGTACTTTTACACATATACATATACATACTCATATACATATATGTATATATACATATAGTTATACAGATATATATATACATATATATTCATATACGTATATATACACATACATACATATATATATATATATTCTCATATACATATTTTTACACATACATATATATCCATATATGTATATGTATATATGCACATACATATATGTATTATGTATACATATACTTATACATATATATATATATATATATATATACTTGTATACATATATGTATATGTATATACATATACTTATACAGCTATATATATACTTATATATGTATATGTATATACATATATATACATATATATACATGTACTTATACCGATATATATTTATATACATATATGTATATACATATATATACATACATATACATGTACTTATACAAATATATATACTCATATACATATATGTATATATACACACATATATATATGTATATTTATACATATATATACTCATATACATATATACATATATGCATATATACACACATATACACATGCATTTTCCAATTACAGATTTACAAATCTTTTCAAACAAACATAAAATTTTATAATACAGTAATTTCAGTTACATCTAACCAAACACAAGATTTGACTGCACTGTATTTTGAAAACCAAGGATTTCTAATTACATTGTAATTAGAAATCCACTGCATTTAGAATTACATCCAACCAAACGCCCCCTAATAGAAAAGTGAGGATTAGATTAGTGAGCTTATTTGCCTAGAACAGGGACTGAGTTGTAAATTTATGTTCATAACCAAATAATCTTTTTGGCACCCATACACTCAGTGTGTTTGGACAAAAAAAACTCTTGGCCAATTGATAATAATTAACACTTGGCAATGAAAAACCTCCATCAAGGAATATCTTTGCATATTCTTTTTTTTTAATGAATTCCATTTATTGTTATAGGGTATTAATGAAGGTGACTATACATTCTTTATTATTCGATCTTTTACACTATAAATGCAAAGTCAAAAAGATCATTGTATCCTTTTATTTTTATTCTCATTTTTGTTAGCTCAATCATTAAAAAAAAAAAATTATAGGTGAAAATATGATAGCTGTCAGGATGTACACTTCAATATATTTTTATAAAAATATATAATGTATGTTGTGTTCATACAGGCATTTTTGTTTTTTAAAAAAAAACTTTAAATTAACCTGGTTGATAAATAAAAGAGTATATCTAAAGAGATCTTTTCCTAAAAATCGGGTTACAATTTTTTTTAATTCATTAATCACAATTTAATTCATTTGATAATAATTAAAATTAAATATTTAAATTTTAAATTTTATAAAAATGGGTTAGTGCAGTAATAAGTCATAGAGAAGGCGAATAATTCAACACTCGGCGGACCTTAACAATGTGCCAGGTAAAAAATTCCATGAATTCAAAGTAAGAAAGAACAAGCCAACATGAGTCATATAGCATAATAGAGTATCTCAAATACATACATACATAAATACATACATACACATACATACATATATACATACAATTTGATTTCAACTTCCAAGCAATCCCCTCTAGAAATTAAAGCCATATCCTTCATGAAATAATTAAGCAACCAATCAAACAAAATTTCTTTTATGATACTGATATGTCAAAACAGAACACTCGCTGACTCATGATTTGCAGTAAATTGTAATCTAATCACCAAAATTTTGAGATGATGGGGCAAATGGTAGTTGCGCCACAGAGCCTCTTAGCATTTCATAAGCCTAAGTTAGACAGGAGAGGAGCGAATTTATAGATAAATGATGCAATAGATATAACCAATTATAGATGATATTTATTTATTTATTTATTTATTTTGGGGGGAAGAGCTACAAGAGTAGCTATTTATTGAAGAAAAAGCAAAGGGTCCAAACAATACAGACCCAACGACAAAGACAAAAAAAACAAACTGAAAACGCTTAAACAGAAAACAACCACAAATAGAAACCTAAAACTTAATCAAAACAAAACCCAGAATGGTTGACTAATCTCATGAAAGAGGGATAGATGCCTTGAGTTAATAACTCCTTTGCCAGCTAGAGCATTTGCAAGTTTGTTCCATGACTGATGAATCAGGGCAATGGAAGGGTTGTGCATCACTGATAGGCAAAGCTTACGCTCTTTAATATGATGAGTTGATCTCCATAGGTTTATGTCCTCCATGCCATGTAAAATTCTCCATAGCTCCCTTAAAATGGTGTAGATGATTGAGCAGCAACCATTCCATCCTCTAATTAATTCCATTGCTGAAGTGAAGATGACATCTTACATCTCAACTCTCCAGGAAGTGCTAATGGGACCAGAACCTGCCCACAAAATCTGCCCATTAGAATTCACAATAAAAAAAAAAAACCTTTGCCACCCATACCTGTGTGCTCATTCCAAGCAGCTGAAGCAAAGATGCCCAAAGATCCCGGCTTCGGTCAATTCATAAGAAAATAATTCATCAGTGAATTCCTTAATATGGTTGGAGATGTTGTGAATTATCCTTGAAAAATCTGGTTGCTTGTTATTGAAAATGAGGCCACGTCTCGTTTTCCAAAGAAACCAAGAGGAGCGAGCAATCAAGGAAGCTGTATGACTTGGATGATGATTCCCCACGAGGAATTATCCAAGCGCCATTAGTGATATGATCGGGGATAGAGCGATTCAACCCAGTTTGCTCCTCTAACAGGGTTTCTAACAAGAAGACACTTGGGGCATTGTCTAAAAATATGATCCTCAGTTTCAGGAGCCGACTCACAAAGCACACGAGTTGTCAAGGGGACCCAAGTTTAACCGATAAAGGTAATCAAAAGTCTTAATTTTACCATGTAACATGAGCCAAATAAAAGATTTAACCTTTGGGGGCCACATCCGGACCAAAAGATGACTATCGAGCTGTAGCTATTTAAAAAATTGTAGATAGAAGCTGAGAGTTTGTTGTAAATAGTCTTGGGGAACCACACCCAGTGAGAGTATGATCCTCCCAAGTGATAACACCATGACTAACAATAGGGGACTCCCAATTGGAGCCAAATAAAGTGTTGAGAGCAATGGTATTTCAAGCATTATTCTCCAGAAAAGTCAGAAATGTGCAGGTTTTCAAGATTCAGCTCCATATTGATAAAAACAGGCTTGAAAGCAATAGGAATTTAAAAAAAAAACAAGGATGTTGAAGAACAGTAGCCTCGTTAGGATTAAGATAATTGATCCACAAATTAGGCTTTAAAAGATTTGCCGTCACACAAAGGCTTTTAAAAAAAACAGAGCAATTGGGAGGAGTAAAAAGAAACCAAAAGATAGATCAATCAATATAACCTTCATAGAAAAGACATAGGAGACATGAATGATTTATGTTCACTAAGAAAGAAGAAACAAAACATGGCTATGGTATATGGTGTAAAATGGTCAAATATAAAAGACACAGGATAGGTGTTTCACATCACAATTCGACTTTGTTGAAATCGTCGGGGTTCATGATGCCCCACCCTTTTTGATCTTAGGACTTGCACACTTGGTTCTAGTTAACAAGATGACATTTTTATCTTTAGTTATCAAGATCTGACCCACGCTAGAGTAAGCTCCACTGAACCCTATTGATTGCTTGGAAAACCTATTTCGGTAATTTACAAATATACATATAAGTTGAAATTAAGGAACAATGAGTTAAGTATCGTCATTCTCTGTTCGAGTAATAATTATTTGGTATAATCACCAAAATAGTCCTTGTACTTTTCTCTTTCTTTTCTTTGGGTCTCTCTACTCAGAAATGTTCTCAACTAGTCTCTTTACTTTTGAAAATGTGCCCACTTAGTTAAAAATGCTCCCAACTAGTCTCTCTACTTTTAAAAAAACGTCCACTTAGTCCCTCCAGTTGGGTCATTTTTAAAAGTAGAGGGACTAGTTTGGAGTATTTCTAACTAAGTGTGTATATATTTAAAAATAGAGTGACTAGTCCGGAACATTTCTGAGTAAATGAACAAAAAAAAAGAGAGAAAAATGTAAAAGGACCAATTTAAATATTATACCCAACTATTTAGACTTCTGATTAAACAATCAGGTTCTAATTGTGAGGGTTAAGCTTCCAAAGATATTTTATGAGAACATATC
>NW_024086909.1:0-41317 GCF_009730915.1 Dioscorea cayenensis subsp. rotundata | reverse complement strand
ATGAATGTGCATCATTTTGATAAGTGTCTAAATGTATGTATTTGAGTGTATGTATTTGTTACCTCTAGCATGTATTTTAATTAGAATTGATGCCCGTTTTGTGCTTAATTGTGTGTTATTTGCTTTGCAGGGCACGGGAACACCATGGATGACACGAGGATATGATTCGGGTTAAAAAGAAAAGAAAACCATGGTGCAGTACTGTAGCCGGAGTACTGCAGCATCGACACTGTAGCGAAATCACTGTAGCTGCCACTGTAGCACCTGGAGAGTTTCGAGTCACGATTTGGATCATCGCATACGGCCTCAATGCTGCCCGGTATAGAGCCCGGGATGATCACTGTAGCTATAATAGAAGATATTTACTTGATGGAGTTTGCCTACCCCAAATAGTGTCAATGTTGAGCTCCATAGCGAGTGGTATAGCACTCATGATGGGGGCCATAGGAAGTGGTATAGCACTCGGGATGGAGGCCATCAAGGGGGCGATAGGGAGTGGTATAGCACTCGGGATGGAGGCCATCAATGGGGTATGATGAGTGGTATATAGAGGGATTTTTGGAGAAAGATGGGGGACTTTTTGGCTATACTTCTTTTTGGCCTCTTGGGCCGCCGCCACCACACAATCTTGAGGCCTTCCGGCCATCTTCCGGCGACGATCCATGTGGGAAACGAGCACCCATCATCACCAAGAGGGAGAAGAGCATAGGAGAAGGAGTTGGATTGAAGATCTAGACCACCATTGCATCATCATTCGAAGCTTCATCGATTCAAGGAGATCAAGATCGTAGAGGGAGTTTTCTTGCTTCTTTATTGTCTTTCTTTTCCTTGTATGTTGTATAAGTGTCCCTTGTCATGAGGGATTAACTTATTGTTGTGTTTGGATTTGGATCAACCGTAGGGCTAATCTTGTGTATGAACTTGGAATGTTGTTCTTCATTGATTTTGATGGTTGTTTGAGATTCAATCTTTCATGCTTTCATGTCTAGAATTACATGTATGGAGAGATCCGTAATTCTACTATGAGTTGTATGCGTAGATGTGACCTACTCACGTGTAATAGATCTAGGAGAGATTGAAAGGGGATACTTGTATCTATACGCCGAGAGATCGGGTGTTGGTAGCCCTCCATTGCTAGGTTTAAACCGAAGGATAGTAGGTTTACTGCTATTAGAGAACTCTAAGAACTTTATGCGATCATAGGTGTGTTAATCCGGAAGAGATTCCGATTGACATTCGTATGGGATCAGGGGTTAGTCACCGAGAGATTGGGGCTAATCTACTCACGAGGTCTCTTGGTCTCAATTATCATCAATGCATCTTTAACTCATCCTAGTTCAGGACTTAATGACAACCCTAGGTGGATTCCTTGTCCAAACACTACCTTCTTATGCTTGATACTCCCTTGTTTATTCACATTTGTGTGCTAGTTACCCGGCCATAGATTAGTTAGTTTATTTTATTTTATTTCATTTGTTCTTCATATTAAGAATTGTAGGCTAGATAATAGGTGAAGAGTGAGTAATAATACTTCCTTGGCCCCGTGGAATACTACGACCCCTGTGTCACTCACAGGGTATTACTTGGCGATCCCGTAAACTTGCGGGCGATCAATCACATTTCTATGATAAAGTGGTTATTGCATGTTTAAAATGAGTGTAGAAATGAATTTGATGTATTTTCATGGATTTTTGCATAGTGACCGTGTGGCTTTCACGCCCCTTGGATCCACACGGGCATGTGGAATTTCCAGACAGCCGTGTGGATTTCTGTAGTGTTGTTCTATGAGTTTAACTGATCGCTTTTTTTTCAAAACTTGCAGATATGGCTTCTAGAACAAAGAAAGTGGCCGAAAAACATCCTCGTGAGCCGTCCCTGGAGCTAGAGAGTATAGAGTTCGCTATTCCAGAGCACCAGGCTTCGTTTAAGCGATTATCGAAGCTCAAGTTCTATCAGACACGATTCTCGGACTTGAGCTTGCTCAGGGAGGTATAGTTGGCTGATGATATGGCCGATAAGGTTGAGCAGTTTCTTATTGTAGGTAGTTGGCGCAGATTGCTATCTATTCATGAGCCTGCTATTCGTTTGCTAATGTTTGAGGTTTTAGCATCTTTTGAGTTTGATCGATCATATTCTTGATTTGACTGCAGTGATACCATACATTTCTGAGTATTTGGATACCATTACAGTATGAATGTCACGCAATTTTCAGTCAAGCTTGGGTTATATGATGAGGACTTTACTACCATAGAGGAGTATGATCGTTTACCCACAGACTACCCCGTAGCTTGACACCGCAGTGCGCAATCCCCGGGGTAGATGGTACTTCTACCATCGATCTAAGCATCATTACATCTTCATGTCACTCCTCTTGGTCGAACAAACCTTCATACGGATCCGGATTGAACATTTCCTGCATGTATTCATCAACAATCTCATCAGTAGTGTCTAGAAAGTATAAAGTGTCATCAAAATCAAGGGAATGCCACATAGCTTTATCAAGGCGGTATGTGAGCTTGTCATCTCCAACTCTCAATGTGAGCTCTCCGCCGTCCATGTCAATCAATGATTTGGAAGTCTGCAAGAACGGTCTCCCAAGTATCAAGGGTACATCTGCATCCTCATCGACATTTAGCACTACAAAGTCAACCAGAAAAATGTACTTGTCCACCTTAACAAGCACGTCTACAATGATGCCTCTCGGATGTCGCACTGTTCGGTCCGCTAGTTGCAAAGTTATCCGAGTAGGCCTAGGCTCGCCCAAGCCTAGCTTTTGAAAGAAACTATATGGGATGACGTTGATACTAGCCCCTGAGTCCGCTAATGCCATTTCCCCACCTAAATTGCCAATATTACACGGAATGATGAAGCTTCCCGGGTCTTTCTTCTTGTTCGGCATGTTCTTTTGCAATACCGCCGAGCATGAAGCATCTAAAATCACTGAAGCACTTTCCTAAAACTTCCTCTTGTTAGTCAACAAGTCTTTCAAGAACTTTGCATACTTAGGCATTTGGGCCAATGCCTCAACAAAAGGAATATTGATGTGGAGCTGCTTGAACAAACTCAGGAACTTCTTGTACTGTTCATCCCCTTGGTCATTTTTCAATCTAGAGGGATAGGGGATTCTTGGCTTGAAAGGTGGGGGTGCCACCTCTTTCTCTTTACTCGTTCCCTCTTTTACCTCTATAACCTTGGGTGCATGTTCTTTTGGCATCTCACTCGGAAGCCTACCTTCAACCTCACGACCACTTCTCAAAGTGATCGCCTTCGCATGCTCTCTAGGGTTGGTCTCTGTATTGCTCGGCAAGCTTCCATGTGGCCTTTCAGAGAGAGACTTCACAATTTGCCCCTCCTGATTTTTAAGGTTATGCAAAGAAGCGGTGTGGTTGTGAAGTGTAGCCTCGACTGATTCAAACCTTGTATTTGCAGATTGCACAAATCTAGCCAAGTGCTTCTCTAAGTCAGTCATTCGGGTTTCCAAATCTGAGACTCTGTTTTCCACCTGAGGGGCTTGTTGTTTTTGTTGTTGGAAACTCGGTGGCCCAATGGCCTTTTGTGAACCCTGATTACTCCATGAGAAATTGGGATGATTCTTCCAACCTGAATTGTAGGTATTGCTATATGGGTTTCCTTGAGGTCTCATGCCATTACCTACAAAATCAACGTTCTCCACCGAAGAAACATCACCGATAGAGATCGGGCAATCGGAGGGAGCTTGTCCTCCACCACACCCGGTGCAATTAGTCACGGCTGCCACTCTATTTGAAGTTAGAAGATCTAACTTCTTACTCAAATTTTCCACTTGAGCCGCCAATGAAGTTACCACATCTATTTGATGGAGACCGGCCACTTTTTTCTTCTCCTTGGCATTCCATTGGTAGCTGTTTAACCCCATTTCTTCAATTAACTGATGGGCCTCATCGGGGGTCTTGCTACCTAAGGTACCTCCTTCTGCCGCATCCAAGAGTTGCCTTGTACTCGGGTTCAAACCATTATAAAAAGTCTAAACAATCATCCACTCTGGGAATCTGTGTTGCGGGCACTTTCTCAGGAGCTCCTTGAACCTTTCCCATGTCTCGAATAAAGACTCTAATTCCAACTGAACAAAGGATGAGATCTCATTCCTAATCTTTGCTGATTTTTCGGGAGGGAAATAACGGGCCAGAAAAGCTTCTACCATCTCCTCCCATGTGGTAATTGATGCTTTAAGTAATGAGTGTAGCCATTGCTTCGCTCTCCCCTTTAGGGAAAATGGGAAGGATCTCAACTTGATGGCATCATTCGTCACTCCGTTTATCTTCAGCATATCACACACCTCGAGAAAACTCTCTATATGACTGTTTCGATCCTCATCGGCCAAACCGTTGAACTGTGCGGATTGCAGCAATATGTGGATGAATGCCGGCTTCAACTCAAAGTTCTGAGCTGTAATCGGGGGATGCACAATAATCGATTGTGTCCCCAACACTGAAGGTCTGGCACAATCAGATAATGTTAGTTGTTGCTCATTCTGTTCTGCCATGTTTTCAGATGCTTCCATTTCCAAATCAGCTAAATTAGACTGTTCTTGCACAGGATCTTTCTCTTTTTTCTTAAGTGTACGTTCAAGCTCAAGATCTCCTTCAACCAATATTGAGGGATTCCCTCGGGTCATAACCTGGAGCTGTACCCAAAAAGAAAGAAAAAGAAATCAGAACGATGATAGAATAAGAAGATAGGAAATAGAATGTATGGTGAAATAGCTAAGAAAAATAAAGTGCAAAGTATCTCTAAACGCCTACTCCCGGGCAATGGCACCTAAAACTTGACAAGGTCCCCTTGCATATATCCCGCAAGTGTACGGGTTTATCGAAGTAATAATTCCAGATGAGCGGGTATCGAATCCGTAGAAAGTAGGGAATAAAAACACTTAATCCTCTTTTAGCTATGTGAAAAATCAATAGTGATAAGTGTGACAATGATTCAATTATCAAAAGTAAAATCAACAAGTAATAGAGCAAGAGTAAAGGAGAAGGTAAGGCAATCGATAAAGATGGGGTACTCGGATAATGCTCCGACTAGGACGATCGCTTCAAGTGCAAGAACCCACTATTATGCTTCCTAATCAATACAATAGTCAGTCATGGAAATCCTTCATTACATAGTCCCAAATCTAAGGTCAACTATGCCTAACTCTATACATGTCCCGGAGGAGAAATCGAACAATCTCAACACCTCATACTCGCATAGAGTTGCAATGAGCTCTAGGGATTCCAAGTAATAAATCTCTTCCTAATTATAGACCTAACCCTTTGGTCCAGGTGGAAGGTCGCTAACCACGATTAAGCCCTAGATACTAAGATCACCTCAACGATTCACTCCATTGCACCCGCAACTAAGCCCCCGCGGAGGGTCATCCCTTAGACCATTCACTCTATTATGGCCGCAAAGAACTCGAGGAATGGAGGTAGAATCTATCACGTCGGAGGAGAAAGGGGACGCTCTTGTACCTCTCGACTCACCCTCTCAATCCTCTCCAACCTAGCTTTGTCTAACACTCGTGGTGTGTCACTCACTCACAATGTCACCAACAAGAACTCTCAACCCTAGTGCCACTCTAGGGGAAATGTTCATACAATCAAGCATTTAAGGTTGGAACTCACAATAAACATCAATTAATTGAAAGCATAATAAAGAGATTCAATGAAATGAATACATCCTAGGGTTCACAAATACCCAAGTACCAATTAGGGGTTTAGCTCTCCATGGAGCTAAGTACAATCAAAGAAATAGAATGTAAAAGCAATGAATCCATAGAGAAACCACCTCGATAGTTGTGTCGATGGTCTTGTGGAAAGTCCTCTACTCGTCGTCCAAGGATTCCCTCGTTCGATATAGGATACACCTCGACGGAAGCTCCCCTGCCAACCTTCTTCCTAAGGAATGACAATGTCAGAGCCATAGAACCTCCCCAAAACCTTAGCCAATACCTCTCAAAACCCTAGCCGAAACCCTCTCTCAAGTTGGGGAAAAGATGGAGAAAAGAATGCTGAAATTGGGGCTGAATCGGCTTTAAATGGGGCTGGAGTCGGGCGACTACATGGGCCTGTGTATTTTTCACACGCCCATGTGGAATTTCCACATGGGCGTGGATAATTTCCAAACGCCCATGTGGATTCCCTGAATTCCTGTTTTCTCGGCCAGCCTAAATAGCTTCCCGAATCCATACTTTCATCGGGGTAACGCAAACAGGCACACGTCCACGTCGTGGATCACTTGCTTCTTCAATAATAGACAAGTTGGTGGAGCTCTTGTTTTATGTGCATAAGTCAGAATGCGCGAGTGTGACTGCTAATGTGCCCCTCCAAATGGATGTGCCAACTAGAATATGAGGAGGTTGGCACACACTCTAGCATTTCACACCCGACCTATGTCTTCGCGTTTGAACCTTAGCAAGATTTCCTCCAAAATCGGTGCATTACGATCCACATTGGCTTCTTTCCTTCATACTCAGCCTCACAATCCTACCTGCACGAAAGTAACATAAAAACACACATATTAGTGTAAAAACCCGAGAAAAGTAATGCTCAACATAAGGAATGAACGCTTCGCATTCATATCGCACAAGCACTTATCAAACTCATGGTGTGTCACTCACTCACAAGGTTACCAACAAGAACCCTCAACCCTAGTGTCACTCTAGGGAAGTATTCACACAATCAAGCATTCAAGGTTGGAACTCACAATAAACATCAATTAATTGAAAGCATAATGAAGGGATTCTAAGAAATGATTATATCCTAGGGTTCACAAATACCCAAGTACCCACTAGGGTTTTAGTTCTCCATGGAGCTAAGTACAGTCAAAGAAATAGAATGTAAAAGCAATGAATCCATAGAAAACCCCCTCGATAGTCGTGTCGATGGTCTTATGGAAAGTCCTCTACTCGTCGTCCAAAGATCCCCTTATCCGGTATAGGATACGCCTCGACGGAAGCTCCCCTATCAACCTTCTTCAAAAGAGATGGCGATGTCTGAGCCTTAGAACCTCTCCAAAACCCTAGCCGAAGCACTCTCTCAAGTTGGGGAAAAGATGGAGAAAAGAATGCTAAAATCGGGGCTGCATCGGCTTTAAATAGGGCTGGAATCGGGGATCCAAAAGTCCCTGTGGACGCCCCTGTGGATTTTTCACACTAGCGTGTGAAAATTCCCCACGCCCGTGTGGATTCTCTGTTTAGCAGCTTTCTACAACGCTTTCCTACAGTACCTGGCCTAAAATACTTCCCGAATCCATACTTTCATTGAGGTAACGGAAATAGGCACACGTTCACATCGTGGATCGCTTTGCTTCTTTAATGACAGACAAGTTGGTGGAGATCTTGTTCAATGTGCATAAGTCGGTATACTTGAGTGTGACTGCCCTTGTGCCCCTCCAAATGGTTGTGCTAACTCAAATACGAGGAGGTTGGCACACACTCTAGCATCTCACACCCGACCTATGTCTTCGTGTTTGAACCATAGCAAGATTTCCTCCAAAATTGGTGCATTTTGATCCACATTGGTTTCTTTCGTTCATACTCGGCCTCACAACCCTACCTGCAAAAAAGTAACATAAAAACACACATATTAGTGTAAAAACCCGAGAAAAGTAATGCTCAACATAAGGAAAGAACGCTTCGCATTCATATCGCACAAGCACTTATCAGTTATCACCCATTCACTCTACTATGACCGCAAAGAACTCTTGGGACGTGGAGGTAGGATAGATCACACCGGAATGAAAAAGGGACGCTCCGCTACCTCTTGGCTCACCCTTTCAACCCTCTCCAATCTAGCTTTGTCTAACTCTCATGGTGTGCGACTCACTCACAAGGATTACTAAGAAGAACTCTCAAGCATACAAGATTGGAACTCACAATAAACATCAATTAATTGAAAGTATAATAAAGAGATTCAATGAAATGAATACATCATAGGGTTGACAAATACCCAAGTACCCATTAGGGGTTTAGCTCTCCATGGAGCTAGATACAATCAATGAAATCGAATGTAAAAACAAAGAATCCATAGAAAACCCCCTCATTAGTCATGGTGATGGTCTTGTAGAGAGTCCTCTACTCATCACAAGGGTCCCTTTGTAAGGCCTATTATACACCTCGCCGGATCGATGCCGACGAAAGCTCTCTCACTAACCTTCTTCCAAACGGCGGCCAATATTGGACCCGTAGAACCTCTCCAAAGCCCTAAGCAATACCCTAGCCACAGCCCTCTCTCCAGTTTTGGAAAAGATGGAGAAAGGAATGCCGAAATCAGCACTGAAATCGGCTTTTATGGCTTGGAATCGGGATTTCACACGTCCGTGTGAGCGCCCCTGTGGATTTTTCACAAGGGCATGTGGTATTTCATCAAGCCCATGTGGATTCTCTGTTTTCCGGTTTTCTCAGCCGGCTATGAATAGTGCCGAAACAGTATTCTTGCTACATTACCCTACTACAAAATCCATGCATTCATCGAGGTAGTGCAAACGGGCACACGTTTACGTCGTGGATCGCTTTGCATCTTCAATAACGGACATGTTAGTGGAGATCTTGTTCATGCACAAGTCAGAATGCTTGAATGTAACTGTCCTTGTGGCCCTCCAAATAGTTGTGCTAAGTCGAATTCTAGGAGGTTGACACACATTTCCACCTCTCGAACCCGACCTATGTCTTCGCGTTTGAACCTTAGTAAGATTTCCTCCAAATTGGTGCATTACGACCCACATTGGCTTCTTTCTCTCATATTCAGCCTCACAACCCTACCTGCATGAAAGTAACATAAATACACTCATATTAGCGTTAAAACCCGAGAATAGTAATGCTCAACACAAGGAAAGAACGCTTCGCATTCTTATCGCACAAGCACTTATCAAACACCCCCACACTTAAGCTTTTGCTTGTCCTCAATCAAAAATACTGTAGCAACATTGTTTACAACTGTAGCAGCACTGTAGAAAAGGACTGTAGTAGCAAAGGTACGCCGAAAATCACAATTCCAAAGAAATCCCATAGGGGCATGTGGATTCCCGATTCCAGCCCTATTTAAAGCCGATTGAGCCCCGATTTCAGCATTCTTTTCTCCATCTTTTCCCCAACTTGAGAGAGGGTTTTAGCTAGGGTTTTGAGAGGTATTGGCTAGGGTTTTGGAGAGGTTCTACAGCTCTGACATCGTCATTCCTTTGGAAGTAGGTTGGTAGGGGAGCTTCCATCGAGGCGTATCCTATACCGGACAAGGGAATCCTTGGACAACGATTAGAGGACTTTCCACAAGACCATCGACACGACTATCGAGGGAGTTTCTCTATGGATTCATTGCTTTTACATTCTATTTCTTTTGCATTCTATTTGTTTCATTGAATCTTTTTATTATGCTTTTAATTAATTAATGTTTGTTGTGAGTTCCAACCTTGAATGCTTGATTGTATGAACATTTCCCCTAGAGTGACACTAGGGTTGATAGTTCTTGTTGGTAACCTTGTGAGTGAGTGACACACCATGAGCATTAGACAAAGCTAGGTTGGAGAGGGTTGAGAGGGTGAGTCGAGAGATACAGGAGCGTCCTTTTTCCCCTCCGGCGTAATAGATTCTACCTATACAGGACAAGGGAATCCTTGGACGATGAGTAGAGGACTTTCCACAAGACCATCGATACGACTATCGAGGGGATTTCTCTATGGATTCATTACTTTTACATTCTATTTCTTTGATTGTACTTAGCTCCATGGAGAGCTAAACCCTAGTGGGCACTTGGGTATTTGTGAACCCTAGGATATATTTGTTTCATTAAATCTCTTTATTATGCTTTCAATTAATTGATGTTTGTTGTGAGTTCCAACCTTGAATTCTTGATTGTATGAACATTTCCCCTAGAGTGACACTAGGGTTGAGAGTTTTTGTTGGTAACCATGTGAGTGAGTGACACACCACGAGCGTTAAACAAAGCTAAGTTGGAGATGGTTGAGAGGGTGAGTCGAGAGGTACAAGAGCGTCCCCTTTCCCCTCCGGCGTGATAGATTCTACCTCCGTTCCTCGAGTTCTTTGCGTCCATAATAGAGCGAATGGTATAAGGGATGACCCTCCACTAGGGCTTAGTTGCGCGTGCAACGGAGTGAAGCGTTGAGGTGATCTTAGTATCTAGGGCTTAATTGTGGGGGACCTTCCACCTGGACCAATGGGTTAGGTCTATAATTAGGAAGAGATTTATCACTTGGAATCCCTAGAGCTCATTGCAACTCTATTCGAGTGCGAGGTTGAGAGGTTATCTAATCTCTCCTCCGGGACATGTATAGAGTTAGGCATAGTTGACCTTAGATTTGGGACTATGTATTTAAGGATTTTCACGACTCACCATTGCATTGATTAGGAAGCATAATAGAGGGTTCTTGCACTTGAAACGATTGTCCTAGGTGGAGCATTATCCGAGTACCCCATTTTTATCGATTGCCTTACCTCCTCCTTTACTCGTGCTCTCTTACTTGTTGCTTTTACGTTTGAGAATTGAATCATTGTCACACTTATCACTACTGATCTTTCACATAGCTGAGAAGAGGATTAAGTGTTTTTATTACGTACTCCCAGTAGATTCGATACCCGCTCATCCGGGATTATTACTTTGACAAACCCATGCACTTGCGGGATATACGCAAGGGGGTTTTGTCAAGTTTTTGGCGCCGTTGCCGGGGGAGTAGGCGTTTAGAGATACTTTGCACTTTGTTTTCTTAGCTATTTCACTATACATTCTATTTCATATCTTCTTATTCTATCATCGTTCTGATTTCTTTTTGTTTCTTTTTGGTGCAGCTCCAGGTTATGACACGAGGGAATCCCTCAATATTGATTGAAGGACATCCTGATCTTGAACGTACACTTAGAAGAAAAAGGAAAGATCCTGTGCAAGAATAGTCTAATTTAGCTGATTTGGAAGTGGAAGAATTTGAAAATATGGCAGAATAGAATGAGCAACAACGAATATTATCCGATTATGCCAGACCTTCAGTGTTGGGGACACAGTCGAGTATTGTGCGTCCCCCGTTTACAGCTTAGAACTTCGAACTGAAGCTGGTATTCATCCACATGTTGCAGCAATCCCCACAATTCAATGGTTTGGCCGATGAAGATCCAAACAGTTATATAGAGAGCTTTCTTGAGGTGTGTGATATGCTGAAGATAAACGGGGTGATGGATGATGTAATCAACTTGCGAGCCTTCCTATTTTTCCTAAAGGGAAGAGCGAAGCAGTGGCTACACTCATTACCTAGAGCATCAATTACCACATGGGCGGAGATGGTAGAAGCTTTTTTGGCCCGTTATTACCCCTACAGAAAAATCAGCAAAGCTTAGGAACGAGATCTCATCCTTTGTTCAGTTGGAATTGGAGTCTCTATTCGAGACATGGGAAAGGTTCAAGGAGTTCCTGAGAAAGCGCCCGCAACACGGATTCCCAGAGTGGATGATTGTTCAGACCTTTTATAATGGTTTGAACCCGAGTACAAGGCAACTATTGGATGCGGCAGCAGGAGGTACCTTAGGTAGCAAGACCCCCGATGAGGCCCGTCAATTAATTGAAGAAATGGGGTTAAACAGCTACCAATGGAATGCTAGGGAGAAGAAAAAAGTGACCGGTCTCCATGAAAAAAGTACATCTGCCCATGTGGACCTCTCTTGATGAGGCGCACGGGCTTGCGTAATTTCTGCACGCCCGTGAGATTGCGCAGAAATCCAAGAGGCGCGAGTCTTCCTATAAAAAATCCTTGCATGCTCTCTTCTTTTTCATCTTCAACCGCCTGAAAACCATTTCTGATCATATTACCGACCTCTCATCGTTGTTGGAGGATTTTTCTTTGCATATCGTGCCAATTTTTAGAGTTTTCGCATTTATTTCATCAGTAACCTTTTTTTATCCTGCCAACTCTTGTTTTTCACAGATTGAATATTTGTATGTGCGAATTTTCATTTTTACAATGCATGGTGCATGTTTAGAAAGAATCTAAATGGGGTTGTAAGTTAAATTCTTGAGAATTGTTGTGCACCTGTGCGGGTTTTTCACGCTCTACAGATAAACACGGGCTTGGGTAATTTCCACAAGCTCGTGTGGAATTCTGCAGTATATTGCTTTTGGGCTTCTTTGATCATTTTCCTCTTTTTGTACTACAGGTATGGTACCTCACGTGAAGAAGAACGAAGTAAAGTGTCTCAGAGTCACCCAACCCGAGCCAATACAGATGGAATTCTCAAATCCTGAGCATCAAGCTCGATTTGAGAGACTTTCAGCACTTGGTTATGGTCAGACTTGTTTTGTGGATTTGCAAGTGCTGAGACATATTCACCGGTGTGACGAGCTAGCTGATGAGATTGATAATATGTTAGCAGTAGGAAGCTGGAGGAGGTTACTGACGATTCGTGAGCCGGCTTACCGCGCATTGACCCTCGAGGTTTTAGCGTCTTTTGAGTTGAGGTATGGGAGAATTGACACTATGGATGCTATACAGTTTCGAGCATTCGGACATCCATTTTCTATGAGTGTCACTAAGTTTTTGATTCGGATGGGCCTGTATGACATTGCATATACCAGTACAGAGGATTATGGACGTTTACCTGCGGATTTTCAAGTATCAGTGACTCCAGACTATGTGTATAGGGTCCTATGTGGACATGGGCAAATTGAACTGGGAATGTCGAAGGCCACCAGCCTATCCCGGTTGAGCTACAGGTATTTGCACACGCTTCTCAGTAGGTCAGTGTGACAAGGTCTCCTTGCGTATATCACGCAAGTGCACGGGTTTGTCGAAGTAATAATCCCGGGTGAACGGGGTCGAATCCACAGGGAGTAGGGATTAAAGACACTTAATTCGATTCTTAGCTATGTGGAGTATCAACAATGATAAGTGTGATAATGATTCAATTCTCAACAATTAAAAGCAACAAGTAAGAGAGCAAAAGTAAGGAGGAGGCAAGGCAATCGATAAAGATTGGGTATTCGGATGATGCTTCACCTAGGATAATCGCTTAAAGTGCAAGAACTCTCTATTATGCTTCCTAATCAATGCAATGGTGAGTCATGGAAATCCTTACATACATAGTCGCAAATCTAAGGTCAACTATGCCTAACTCTATTCATGTCCCGGAGGAGAGATTAAATAACCTCTCAACCTCGCACTCGAATAAAGTTGCAATAAGCTCTAGAGATTCCAAGTGATAAATCGCTTCCTAATTATAGACCTAACCCTTTGGTCAAGGCGGAAGGTCCCTAGCCACAATTAAGCCCTAGATACTAAGATCCCCTCAACGCTTCACTCCATTGCACGCGCAACTAGGTCCCAGCGGAGGTTCATCCCTTAGACCATTCACTCTATTATGGCCGCAAAGAACTCAAGGAACGGAGGTAGAATCTATCACGTCGGAGGGGAAAGAGGACGCTCCTATACCTCTCGACTCACCCTCTCCAACCTAGCTTTCGTCTAACGCTCGTGGTGTGTCACTCACTCACAAGGTTACCAACAAGAACTCTCAACCCTAGTGTCACTCTAGGGGAAACGTTTATATAATCAAGCATTCAAGATTGGAACTCACAATAAACATCAATTTATTGAAAGCATAATAAAGGAGTTCAAATAAATGAATACATCCTAGGGTTCACAATAACCCAAGTACCCACTAGGTGTTTAGCTCTCCATGGAGCTAAGTACAATCAAAGAAATCGAATTTAAAAGCAATGAATCAATAAAGAAACCCCCTCGATGGTCATATCGATGGTCTTGCGGAGAGTCCTCTACTCGTCGTCCAAGGATTCCCTGGTCTGGTATAGGATACGCCTCGACGGAAGCTCCCCTACCAACCTTCTTCCTCAGGAATGATGATGTCGGAGCCGTAGAACCTCTCCAAAACCTTGGCCAATATCCCTCAAAACCCTAGCCAAAGCCCTCTCTCATTGGGGAAAAGATGGAGAAAAGAATACCAAAATCGGGGCTGAATCGGCTTTAAATAGGGCTAGAATCGGGCAACTCCACCGGCGTGGACGCTACACGCGCCCATGCCGAATTTCCACACGGTCGTGGATAATTTCCACACGCCCTTGTGGGTTCTCTATTTCTCTGATTTCTCGGCCGGCTGTGAACAGTGCTGCTATAGTACTTGCTTCTTCAATGATATATATGTTGGTGGAGCTCTTGTTCTTATATGCATAAGACGGAATGCTCGAGTGTGACTGCCTTTGTGCCCTTCCAAATGGATGTGCTCACTCGAATGTGAGGAGGTTGGCACACACTCTAGCATCTCACACATGTCCTATGTCTTCACGTTTGAAACTTAGCAAGATCTCCTCCAAAATAGGTGCATTATGATCCACATTGGCCTATTTCCTTCATACTCAGCCTCACAACCATACCTGCATAAAAGTGACATAAAAACACACATATTAATGTAAAAACCTGAGAAAAGTAATGCTCAACATAAGGAATGAACACTTCGCATTCATATCGCACAAGCACTTATCAAACTCCCCCACACTTAAGCTTTTGCTTGTCCTTAAGCAAACATTAAAAACGTTCTGTGCATCAATGAAGAAAATATTGAAAGTGCTTGGCCTTAGGTTCACCGAGGTATACAAAGAAAGTATTCTACAAGTAAGGAAAATTTCAACACTAAATACAAAAAAATCAATGCTCTAGCTAAAAACTTGAATAAAAAAGGACAACAAACCCGAATTCCATGTAAGTGTGTGAACTCACTCAAAACAACCCAAGTTATACTCCTCAAAGTTCTAAGTACAAGGGACTTATTTGTCTACAAAAGTAATAAAAATTTTAAAAGATGGTAGTAGCTTCACACATCCTCTAAAGTAGCCCTTTACAAAGCGGCGCTAAGGTGGCTTTCACACTTTCGAGTTGGTAGCTCTTTCTACCCGAGTGGTAGCTTTCACTCATCCTATGAGATAGCTCTTTCTCTCATTAGGGCATAACTAGTATCCGACTTGTGAGAGTAGCTTCATACTTCATAGGAGGTAGCTCTTTCCACCCAACAAATACAAATAAACAATAAAACTATTTTGTTCTTTCTTTTCATTTTTTTTTTCACAATATTATCAAAAGAAGTAAACCTGACTAGTCCCTTTAACATCAAACATGAGTTTCCAATAGAATTCAAAGAGTGAGTAGTGCACTAAGTGTAAATCGGGCAAAAATTCCTAAAAATTCAAGCAAGAACTAGAGCATGAAAACATTCAATGTTAACAATTCTCCTAGACTTAAGAATACAATCATTGCAACTAAGGTGAACCGCCATTGGCTATGTGAGCATATATCAATTAAGAACAATAGAAAAGATGTGCGCATTATGAAACTCCCCCACACACTTAAGTTGTACATTGTCCTTAATGTACTCATGCAAGCTCACTCAAAATATATCATTCAAAAAATAGATGTGGGAGAAGCAATCAAAACAATACTCCCCTGACTCCTAGTGTTGCGTTTGATGAAGCTAATTCATTGGGAGTAGTGTTTCAACGGGTTGTGAAGCTCACACGGCCAAGTGTCGAAGCACCTTAGCCATGCCCATGACTAAGTCCCAATTCCCAAGATGACAAGACCATCTGCACGCATACACAAGGGGGTTCAGTGAAGCTCAAGAAAAACAAAAATAACTCGAGTGTATAAAAGATGAAGCAATGAATGCAACTCGATAAATGCAACATAACATAAACTCAGAAGGAAAAAATCCTTTCTGAGTGAACAAGTCTAAAAACAAGAAAATAAAATAAAGTAAAATGCATGAAAGTAAAAGAAAGGTCAAGTGTCGGAGTCGCTCTCGGGCTCCGCTTCTGCTGCTGAAGTGGAAGCATATAGTGGGTCCTCCGGCGCTGGGGTCGAGGATGGAGGTGCTGCAGGAACTGAGGGGGCCTGAAGAGTCCTCGGCTGCAGGACAAATGATGAGGTAATGTCTTGCTCTAGGATCTGTTGTAATATGTCGAAATGTGCCATGAACTCTGTATACTAAGTGGCCTGCGTAGCCCTAATCTCGGTAACCTCGGCTCGGACCACTCCTATAGCATTCTCGAGCCTCTCAAGCTTTCATTGGCTCGAGATGTTGAAAATATACGCACTGGGGGTGGTTCCTCGGCCGCAGGAGGTGCCTCGGTCTCCATTGATGCTGGCTGAGGCTCAGGGACGGGCTGAGATGCTCCGGCTTCATCACCTTCATCCTCAGCTATCTCTGGGGCTGTTAGGACTAAAGCAAAAACCCCTGTCCGAACCCTACGGACCATGCTCATCAACTGCATCGTCTCTAGACCCAGGGGAGTGGGTACACTCGTCTTCTTGGCCCCTCGAATCCAATCCAAGAGACCCATGCCCAGCACTAATCTCGTAATGTAAGGGCCCGAGAAGATCGCTCCCAATCTAGCATACTGTCCCTGATGTCTGATGTATTCAGCCAAGATATGCCCTAAGTGGATCGGTACGCGCTCTACCATCGAGTACAAGTACAGCAGATCCTGACGGCTCAAGACACCAGTACTGTCACCACAGCCATTCACTAACCTACTCATGATGGCGTGCAAATATCTGTAGGCAGGTCGGGAAAGGAACTTGGCCTTGGACACCCCCGGCTCGTACTGACCTTGACCACATAGCACTCTGTAAGCTCTCTGCGGGGTCAAGGTTCTAGGATAATCAGTAGGTAACTATGCATACTCCTCTGTAGCTGTGAATGCCTCCTCGTATAAGCCCAGCAGTATGGAAAACTGTGTAATGCTCAAGCTATGGTTGCGTCCAAATACTCTGAACTGAATGGTACCCAAACTGTCAAAGCTCGCATACGCTCTATCAAACTCGAACGAGGAGAGCACCTCCAGTGTAAACTCTCAGATGGTTGGCTCTCTAATAGTCAGCAACTGCCGCCAACCGCCTTCTGAAACTAGATCCTCGATCTCATCAGCGAACTCATCACCCTGCTCAAGCTCCCACAGTATAGTAGCATCCAGAAATCCAGTCTATCCGAAACTGAGTCTTGACAATCGCTCATAATGGACCTGATGTTCGGGAATCGTAAATCGCATTCCCTCGGGCTCAGAGGATGACTCACGTGGCCTCTTATCAGCTTGCTTCTTTGACCTAGGTTCCATGATCTGCAAAATTTAAACAAAATTGGTCAAACAAGTTGATAAAACAATACTGCAGAAATCCACACGGTCGTGTGGAATTTCCGCACGCCTGTTTGGATTCACGGGGAATGAAAACCGCACGGCCAGGCATCAACAACCCAAAAATACAACTCAATAAAATCTCTAACTTCATTCTAAACATAAATCATTGTTCCAATTGAAGAAATGAAGCATTATTAACTAGATTAATCGATAGAAATCATGAATTGATGAAGAAGATGATAAAAAGGGATTTACCGACGAAGAGAAGTGAGAAAATGAAGAGCCAGCCGGAAAACTTTGCTAAAATCCCACCAAACTGGCGCAATGCACTCGGAGAGTATCGTAAGAGTGTTTTCAAGTGAAAATGAGTCGTAAAGAGGGAGAGAAACCATCCTCTTTTAAACAGAACTCGTGACTTTTGACGTTCTGTGCATCCACACGGGCGTGTGGAAATTCCCACGCCCTGCGTGCCTTACTCAAAAAGCTCCACAGGGCGCATACACGCCCCGTGCGCCTCGAAAAAACTCTCACCCGACTTAGAACGATCTCCCACGGGCGCATGCGGAAAAATATCCACGCCCGCGCGCCGGACTCCACAGGGCGGGACGCACGCCTGCGTGGGCTTTCCCGAACAACCGAGAAAAAAATATCAAGTCTTACGACGCACTGCGCGGAAATTCCCCACGGGCGTGGACATTCACATGCCCAACTCACAGGGGCAGGCGCACGCCACTGTGTTTTCTAGGGATGGAGGGAGCAACTTGCAGAGTTTCGCATGGGCGTGCGGAAATTACCCACGCCCGTGCCTGGTTCACAAGGTCACCCACAGGGGCGAGTCCACGCCCCAGTTTGTTCTCGGGAAAATCTGCCCAACTCTGCAGGAATTCACACGCCCGTGCGGAAATTACCCACGGGCGTGCGCCAGTCGCATGGTCATCCACAGGGGCAGCCGCACGCCCCTGTGCCCTCTCTGGATGAGCTCACAGTACACATCCACGGGCATGCGGAAATTCCACACGCCCGTGTGATTTCTCTGGATGACTTAGAAAAAACCTGCAGGCTCTGCATAAATATTCTGAACATGTTTACACACTCAGAGCCTACCCTATTATGCAAAATTTAACAGAAAAAACAAGAAATAGAACTCAAACGACCAAACTTCGCCAATTCTCAACAAAACACACAATGAATTCTTTTAAAAACCCACAACAAAATCGCAGCACAAGCACTCAAAAAGAATTGAAACACCAACACTTAACAATTTATTCATGTAACAAACTAAACTAAAAAGAAAGAAAACAGTAAACACTTGGGTTGCCTCCCAAGAAGCGCTTGTTTAACGTCACTAAGCTTGACGTATCTTTCTTACCTCACGGGGGTTCATGAATAAAGGTTGCCCTTTTACCCATGGCTTGGAAGCATGATGAGGACAGTCTCTTGAGGATAGAGGGTGTACTCTCGGGCTTCGGACCACCTAGCAATGGTTCGTCCAACTTCCCTGACTCCCTTACGTCTCCAACAGTCTTAGAGCGTTTTCGGTGGCGTCTTCGAGCCATCTTCATTTTCCTGAGCACCTTCTTCAAGATCCCCGGGGTAAATATTACTTCTTCAGTCGAACCAAGCATCATTACTTCTTCATTTCTCTACTCTTGGTCGAATAATCCTTCGTATGGATATGGGTTGAACATTTCCTGCATATATTCATCAACAATTTCATCAGCAGTGTCCAGAAAGTATAGAGTATCATCAAAATCGAGAGAATGCCGCATGGCTTCAACAAGGAGGTATGTGAGCTTATCATCTCCAACTCTCAATGTGAGCTCCCCGCCATCCATGTCAATCAATGCTTTGGAAGTCCGCAGGAACGGTCTTCCAAGTATCAAGGGTACATCTGCATCCTCATCGACATCTAGCACTACAAAGTCAATATGAAAAATGTACTTGTCCACCTTGACAAGCACGTCTTCAATGATGCCTCTCGGATGTCGCACCATTTGGTCCGCCAATTGTAAAGTCATCCGAGTAGGCCTAGGCTCACCCAAGCCTAGATTTTGGAAGAAAGTATATGACATGACGTTGATGCTAGCCCCTGAATCCGCCAATGCCATTTCCTCACCTAAGTTGTCGATGTTACACGGAATGATGAAGCTTCCCGGGTCTTTCTTCTTGTTCGGCATGTTCTTTTGCAACACCGCCGAGCATGAAGCATCAAGCACCACTGAAGCACTCTCCTCCAATTTCCTCTTGTTGGTCAATAGGTCTTTCAGGAACTTCGCATAATTAGGTATTTGAGCCAATGCCTCAACAAAAGGAATGTTGATGTGGAGTTGCTTGAATAAACTCAGGAACTTCTTATACTGTTCATCCCCTTGGTCATTCTTCAATCTAGAGAGATAAGGGATTCTTGGCTTGAAAGGTGGGGTTGCCACCTCTTTCTCTTTGTTTGCTCCCTCCTCAACCTCTACAACCTCGGGTGCGTGTTCTTTCGGCTTCTCACTCGGAAGCATCCCTTTAACCTCACGACCACTTCTCAAAGAGATTGCCTTCACATGTTCTCTAGGGTTGGTTTCCGTGTTGTTTGGTAAACTTCCATGTGGCCTTTCGGAGAGAGACTTCACAATTTGCCCCACTTGATTTTCAAGATTGTGCAAGGAGGCGGTGTGATTGCGAAGTGTAGCCTCGACTGATTCAAACCTTGTATTTGCCGATTGAACAAATCTAGCCAAGTGCTTTTCCAAATCTGTCATTCGGGTTTCCAAGCGTGAAATTCTGTTTTCCACTTGAGGGGTTGTTGTTGTTGTTGGAAACCCGATGGCCCTATGGTCTTCTGTGATCCTTGATTACTCCATGAAAAGTTGGGATGATTCTTCCAACCTGAATTGTAGGTGTTGTTGTATGGATTCCCTTGAGGTCTCATTCCATTACCTACAAAGTCAACGTTCTCAATTAAAGAAACATCACCAATAACGATTGGGCAATCGGAGGGAGCATGTCCTCCACCACAACCGGTGCAATTAGTCACGGCCGCAACTCTATTCGAAGCTATAAGATCTAGCTTCTTACTCAAACTCTCCACTTGGGCCGCCAATGAAGTTACCGCATCAATTTCATGGAGACCGGCCACCTTTTTCTTCTCCCTAGCATTCCACTGGTACCTATTTAACCCCATTTCCTCAATTAATTGACGCGCCTCATCAGGGGTATTGCTACCTAAGGTACCTCCTGCCGCCACATCCAAGAGTTGCCTTGTACTCGGGTTCAAACCATTGTAGAAGGTTTGAACAATCATCCACTCCGGGAATCCGTGTTGCGGACACTTTCACAGAAGTTCCTTGAACCTTTCCCATGTCTCAAATAGAGACTCCAATTCCAACTGCACAAAGGATGAGATCTCATTCCTAAGCTTTGCTGATTTTTTGGGAGGGAAATAACGGGCTAGAAAAGCTTCTACCATTTCCTCCCATGCAGTGATTGATGCTCTAGGTAATGAGTGTAGCCACTGCTTTGCTTTCCCCTTTAAGTAAAATGGGAAGGCTCTCAATTTGATGGCATCATCCGTTACACCATTTATCTTCTCCATGTCGCACACCTCGAGGAAGCTCTCTATGTGACTGTTTGGATCCTCATCGGCCAAACCGTTGAATTGTGCGGACTATTGCAGCATATGGATGAATGCCGGCTTTAGCTCGAAGTTTTGAGCTTTAATTGGGGGACACACAATACTCGATTGTGTCCCCGACACTGAAGGTCTAGCATAATCGGATAGTGTTCATTATTGCTCATTTTGTTCTGGCATGTTTTCAGATCCTTCTACTTCCAAATCAGCTAGATAATGCTGTTATTGCACAGGTTCTTTCCCTTTTCTTCTAAGTGTACGTTCAAGATCAGGGTCCCCTTCAATCAATATTGATGGATTTCCTCATGTCATAACCTGGAGTTGCACCAAAAATAAAGAAAAAGAAAATAAAATGATGATAGAATAAGAAGATATGAAATAGATTGTGTGGTGAAATAGCTAAGAAAACAAAGTGCAAAGTATCTCTAAACACCTAGCTCCTCGGCAACGGAGCCAAAAACTTGACAAGATCCCCTTGCGTATATCCCGCAAGTGCACGGGTTTGTCGAAGTAATAATCCCGGGCGAGCGGGGTCGAATCCACAGGGAGTAGTGAGTAAAGACACTTAATTCGATTCTTAGCTATGTCGAGTATCAACAATGATAAGTGTGATAATGATTCAATTCTCAACAATTAAAAGCAACAAGTAAGAGAGCAAAAGTAAGGAGGAGGTAAGGCAATCGATAAAGATGGGGTACTCGGATGATGCTTCACCTAGGACAATCGCTTCAAGTACAAGAACTCTCTATTATGCTTCCTAATCAATGCAATGGTGAGTCGTGGAAATCCTTACATACATAGTCCCAAATCTAAGGTCAACTATGCCTAACTCTATACATGTCCCGCAGGAGAAATCGAACAATCTCAACACGTCATACTCGCATAGAGTTGCAATGAGCTCTAAGGATTCCAAGTGATAAATCTCTTCCTAGATTTAGACCTAACCCTTTGGTCCAGGCGGAAGGTCCCTAGCCACAATTAAGCCCTAGATACTAAGATCACCTCAACGCTTCACTCCATTGCACGCGCAACTAGGCACCAGCGGAGGTTCATCCCTTAGACCATTCACTCTATTATGGCCGCAAAGAACTCAAGGAACAGAGGTAGAATCTATCACGTCGGAGCGGAAAGGGGACGCTCCTATACCTCTCGACTCACCCTCTTAACATTCTCCAACCTAGCTTTATCTAACGCTCATGGTGTGTCACTCACTCACAAGGTTAACAATAAGAACTGTCAACTCTAGTGTCACTCTAGGGGAAACGTTCATACAATCAAGCATTCAAGGTTGGAATTCACAATAAACATCAATTTATTGAAAGCATAATAAAGAAGTTCAAAGAAACGAATACATCCTAGGGTTCACAATCACCGAAGTACCCACTAGGGGTTTAGCTCTCCATGGAGCTAAGTACAATCAAAGAAATCGAATGTAAACGCAATGAATCCATAAATAAACCCACTCGATGGTCGTGTCGATGGTCTTTCGGAGAGTCCTCTACTCGTCATCCAAGGATTCCCTCGTCCGGTATAGGATACGCCTCGACGGAAGCTCCCCTACCAACCTTCTTCCTCAGGAATAACGATGTCGGAGCCGTAGAACCTCTCCAAAACCTTGGCCAATACCCCTCAAAACCCTAGCCGAAGCCCTCTCTCAAGTTGGGGAAAAAATGGAGAAAAGAATACGAAAATCGGGGCTGAATCGGCTTTAAATAGGGCTGGAATCAGGCAACTCCACGGGTGTGGACGCTACACGCGCTCGTGCGGAATTTCCACATGCCCGTGTGGGTTCTCTGTTTCTCTGATTTCTCGGCCGGCTGTGAACGGTGCTGCTACAGTACTTGCTGCACTGTTGCTACATTTCTCTGCTACAGTCTTCGACCTGAATAACTTCCTAATTCCATACTTTCATCGGGGTAACGCAAATGGGCACATGTTCACGTCGTGAATCACTTGCTTCTTCAATGATATATATGTTGGTGGAGCTCTTGTTCTTATATGCATAAGACGGAATGCTCGAGTGTGACTGCCTTTGTGCCCCTCCAAATGGATGTGCTCACTCGAATGCGAGGAGGTTGGCACACACTCTAGCATCTCACACATGTCCTATGTCTTCGCGTTTGAAACTTAGCAAGATCTCCTCCAAAATAGGTGCATTATGATCCACATTGGCCTATTTCCTTCATACTCAGCCTCACAACCATACCTGCATAAAAGTGATATAAAAACACACATATTAATGTAAAAACCTGAGAAAAGTAATGCTCAACATAAGGAATGAACACTTTGCATTCATATCGCACAAGCACTTATCACCGTGTCAGGTCGAGGCGATAACACAGCTGCTCTGACCAGGCAGGACTTATTCTTTTTATACTCCATGGCCCGCAATGTGCCGACTCACTTGGGGTGCATAGTGGCGGATGTTCTGAGGTACCAGGTGTCTATATTATTGCTTCAGCTACCCCAAAGAACCCTGGGAGCAGAGGGGATACAATGGAGGATTCCAGACAGGTTCCTAGATCCCGTGCAGCGCAGGGGCCTTGAGCTTATGATCGTATTGAGAGGCTTGAGAGCGATGTGAGAGAGATTCGGACCGAGATAGCGGAGCTCTGCGCGATACAGTCAGCTCAGTGTACAGATCTTATGGCCCATTTCGACTTCCTACAAGATCTATTGAGATCCAAACCCTCGGCATCTCCTGCACACCCATCTCCTATAACAGCACCGGTGGATCCACCTTATGTTTCCCCACCACCAGTAGTAGCAGAGGAGCTAACACAGCGTGACACCGACATTTGAGTTTATTTTTCTGCATTTTCTTTATTTTGCATTTTATTTTAGACTTGTTCACTCATAAAGGATTCTCCTTCTTAGTTTATTTTCATTTTGCAGTTCAAGTTGTATTCATTGTCTATCTTTTATATATACTTGAATTATTTTGTTTTTATTGAGCTTCACTGAACCCCCTCGTGTATTCGTGCAATGGTCCTGTCATCTTGGGAATTGAGACATTGTCATGGGCACGGCCAAGGTGCTTAGGCACTTAGCTGTGCGAGCTTCACAACCTGTTGGAACATTACTCCCAAGGTATTATCTTCACCAAATGCAATACTAGGAGTCAGGGAGTATTGTTTCAATTGCTTCACCCATATTTGCACTTCATTAATATATATTTTGAGTGAGCTTGCATATGTACATTGATGACAATGTACAACTTAAGTGTGGAGGGAGTTTCATATTGCACACATCGTTTCTATTATTCTTGATTGATATACATGCTCACATAGCCAATGGTGGTTCACCTTAGTTGCATTGATTGTATTCTTGAGTTTAGGTGAATTTTTAACATTAAAATGTCTTCATGCTCTAGTTTTTACTTGAATTTCTAGAAATTTTTACCCAATTGACATTTGTTGCACTACTCACTCTTTAAACTCTTTTGGAAACTCATGTTCGATGTTAAAGGAACTAGTTATAGTTGTGTTTTGTGTAACAATAAATAAATAAATAAATAAATGAAAAGAAAGAACAAAATAGTTTTATTGTTTATTTGTGCTTATTGGGTGGAAAGAGCTACTGACAAGGTCCCCTTTCTTATATCCCGCAAGTGCACGGGTTTGTCAAAGTAATAATCCCCGATTAGCGGGGTCGAATCCTCAGGGAGTAGGGAGTAAAGACACTTAATTCGATTCTTAGCTATGTGGAGTATCAACAATGATAAGTGTGGTAATGATTCAGTTCTCAGAAATTAAAAGCAACAAGTAAGAGAGCAAAAGTAAGGAGGCAAGGCAATCAATAAAGATGGGGTACTCGGATGATGCTTTACCTAGGATAATCGCTTCAAGTGCAAGAACTCTCTATTATGCTTCCTAATCAATGCAATGGTGAGTCGTGGAAATCCTTACATACATAGTCCCAAATCTAACGTCAACTATGCCTAACTCTATACATGTCCCGGAGGAGAAATCGAACAATCTCAACACCTCGAACTCGCATAGAGTTGCAATGAGCTCTAGGGATTCCAAGTGATAAATCTCTTCCAAGATTTAGACATAACCCTTTGGTCCAGGCGGAAGGTCCCTAGCCACAATTAAGCCCTAGATACTAAGATCACCTCAACGCTTCACTCCATTGCACGCGCAACTAGGCCCCAGCGGAGGTTCATCCCTTAGACCATTCACTCTATTATGGCCGCAAAGAACTCAAGGAACGGAGATAGAATCTATCACGTCAGAGGGGAAAGGGGATGCTCATGTACCTCTCGACTCACCCTCTCAACCCTCTCCAACCTAGCTTTGTCTAACGCTCATGGTGTGTCACTCACTCACAAGGTTACCTACAAGAACTCTCAACCCTAGTGTCACTCTAGGGGAAACGTTCATACAATCAAGCATTCAAGGTTGGAACTCACAATAAACATCAATTTATTGAAAGCATAATAAAGAAGTTCAAAAAAACGAATACATCCTAGGGTTCACAATCACCCAAGTACCCACTAGGGGTTTAGCTCTCCATGGAGCTAAGTACAATCAAAGAAATCGAATGTAAACGCAATGAATCCATAAATAAACCCACTCGATGGTCGTGTCGATGGTCTTTCGGAGAGTCCTCTACTCGTCATCCAAGGATTCCCTCGTCCGGTATAGGATACGCCTCGACGGAAGCTCCCCTACCAACCTTCTTCCTCAGGAATAACGATGTCGGAGCCGTAGAACCTCTCCAAAACCTTGGCCAATACCCCTCAAAACCCTAGCCGAAGCCCTCTCTCAAGTTGGGGAAAAAATGGAGAAAAGAATACGAAAATCGGGGCTGAATCGGCTTTAAATAGGGCTGGAATCAGGCAACTCCACGGGTGTGGACGCTACACGCGCTCGTGCGGAATTTCCACATGCCCGTGTGGGTTCTCTGTTTCTCTGATTTCTCGGCCGGCTGTGAACGGTGCTGCTACAGTACTTGCTGCACTGTTGCTACATTTCTCTGCTACAGTCTTCGACCTGAATAACTTCCTAATTCCATACTTTCATCGGGGTAACGCAAACGGGCACATGTTCACGTCGTGAATCACTTGCTTCTTCAATGATATATATGTTGGTGGAGCTCTTGTTCTTATATGCATAAGACGGAATGCTCGAGTGTGACTGCCTTTGTGCCCCTCCAAATGGATGTGCTCACTCGAATGCGAGGAGGTTGGCACACACTCTAGCATCTCACACATGTCCTATGTCTTCGCGTTTGAAACTTAGCAAGATCTCCTCCAAAATAGGTGCATTATGATCCACATTGGCCTATTTCCTTCATACTCAGCCTCACAACCATACCTGCATAAAAGTGATATAAAAACACACATATTAATGTAAAAACCTGAGAAAAGTAATGCTCAACATAAGGAATGAACACTTTGCATTCATATCGCACAAGCACTTATCACCGTGTCAGGTCGAGGCGATAACACAGCTGCTCTGACCAGGCAGGACTTATTCTTTTTATACTCCATGGCCCGCAATGTGCCGACTCACTTGGGGTGCATAGTGGCGGATGTTCTGAGGTACCAGTGTCTATATTATTGCTTCAGCTACCCCAAAGAACCCTGGGAGCAGAGGGGATACAATGGAGGATTCCAGACAGGTTCCTAGATCCCGTGCAGCGCAGGGGCCTTGAGCTTATGATCGTATTGAGAGGCTTGAGAGCGATGTGAGAGAGATTCGGACCGAGATAGCGGAGCTCTGCGCGATACAGTCAGCTCAGTGTACAGATCTTATGGCCCATTTCGACTTCCTACAAGATCTATTGAGATCCAAACCCTCGGCATCTCCTGCACACCCATCTCCTATAACAGCACCGGTGGATCCACCTTATGTTTCCCCACCACCAGTAGTAGCAGAGGAGCTAACACAGCGTGACACCGACATTTGAGTTTATTTTTCTGCATTTTCTTTATTTTGCATTTTATTTTAGACTTGTTCACTCATAAAGGATTCTCCTTCTTAGTTTATTTTCATTTTGCAGTTCAAGTTGTATTCATTGTCTATCTTTTATATATACTTGAATTATTTTGTTTTTATTGAGCTTCACTGAACCCCCTCGTATTCGTGCAATGGTCCTGTCATCTTGGGAATTGAGACATTGTCATGGGCACGGCCAAGGTGCTTAGGCACTTAGCTGTGCGAGCTTCACAACCTGTTGGAACATTACTCCCAAGGTATTATCTTCACCAAATGCAATACTAGGAGTCAGGGAGTATTGTTTCAATTGCTTCACCCATATTTGCACTTCATTAATATATATTTTGAGTGAGCTTGCATATGTACATTGATGACAATGTACAACTTAAGTGTGGAGGGAGTTTCATATTGCACACATCGTTTCTATTATTCTTGATTGATATACATGCTCACATAGCCAATGGTGGTTCACCTTAGTTGCATTGATTGTATTCTTGAGTTTAGGTGAATTTTTAACATTAAAATGTCTTCATGCTCTAGTTTTTACTTGAATTTCTAGGAATTTTTACCCAATTGACATTTGTTGCACTACTCACTCTTTAAACTCTTTTGGAAACTCATGTTCGATGTTAAAGGAACTAGTTATAGTTGTGTTTTGTGTAACAATAAATAAATAAATAAATAAATGAAAAGAAAGAACAAAATAGTTTTATTGTTTATTTGTGCTTATTGGGTGGAAAGAGCTACTGACAAGGTCCCCTTTCTTATATCCCGCAAGTGCACGGGTTTGTCAAAGTAATAATCCCCGATTAGCGGGGTCGAATCCTCAGGGAGTAGGGAGTAAAGACACTTAATTCGATTCTTAGCTATGTGGAGTATCAACAATGATAAGTGTGGTAATGATTCAGTTCTCAGAAATTAAAAGCAACAAGTAAGAGAGCAAAAGTAAGGAGGCAAGGCAATCAATAAAGATGGGGTACTCGGATGATGCTTTACCTAGGATAATCGCTTCAAGTGCAAGAACTCTCTATTATGCTTCCTAATCAATGCAATGGTGAGTCGTGGAAATCCTTACATACATAGTCCCAAATCTAACGTCAACTATGCCTAACTCTATACATGTCCCGGAGGAGAAATCGAACAATCTCAACACCTCAAACTCGCATAGAGTTGCAATGAGCTCTAGGGATTCCAAGTGATAAATCTCTTCCAAGATTTAGACATAACCCTTTGGTCCAGCGGAAGGTCCCCTAGCCACAATTAAGCCCTAGATACTAAGATCACCTCAACGCTTCACTCCATTGCACGCGCAACTAGGCCCCCAGTGGAGGTTCATCCCTTAGACCATTCACTCTATTATGGCCGCAAAGAACTCAAGGAACGGAGATAGAATCTATCACGTCGAGGGGAAAGGGGATGCTCATGTACCTCTCGACTCACCCTCTCAACCCTCTCCAACCTAGCTTTGTCTAACGCTCATGGTGTGTCACTCACTCACAAGGTTACCTACAAGAACTCTCAACCCTAGTGTCACTCTAGGGGAAACGTTCATACAATCAAGCATTCAAGGTTGGAACTCACAATAAACATCAATTTATTGAAAGCATAATAAAGAAGTTCAAAAAAACGAATACATCCTAGGGTTCACAATCACCCAAGTACCCACTAGGGGTTTAGCTCTCCATGGAGCTAAGTACAATCAAAGAAATCGAATGTAAAAGCAATGAATCCATAAAGAAACCCCCTCGATGGTCGTGTCGATGGTCTTGCAGAGAGTCCTCTACTCGTCGTCCAAGGATTCCCTCATCCAGTATAGGATACGCCTCGATCGAAGCTCCCCTACCAACCTTCTTCCTCAGGAATGACTATGTCGGAGCTGTAGAACCTCTCCAAACCCTTGGTCAATACTCCTCAAAACCCGAGCCGAAGACCTCTCTCAAGTTGGGGAAAAGATGGAGGAAAGAATATCAAAATCGGGGCTGAATCGGCTTTAAATAGGGCTGGAATCGGGCGACTCCACGAATACTCCCGAATCCACTTTTCATCGAGGTGACATAAATGGGCACACATTTATGCCGTGGATCGCTTTGCTTCTTCAATGACGGATAAGTTGATGGAGATCTTGTTCTATGTGCATAAGTCGGAATGCTTGAGTGTGACTGCCCTTGTGCCCCTCCAAATGCTTGTGCAAACTCAAATATCGGGAGGTTGGCACACACTCTAGCATCTCGCACCCGACTTATATCTTCGCGTTTGAACCTTAGCAAGATTTCCTCCAAAATCGGTGCATTGTGATCCACATTGGCTTCTTTCCTTCATAATTGGTTTCACAACCCTACCTGCATAAAAGTAACATAAAAACACATATATTAATGTAAAAACCCAAGAAAAGTAATGCTCAACATAAGGAAAGAATGCTTCGCATTCATATCACACAAGCACTTATCAGCTACCACCTATGAAGTATGAAGGTACTCTCATAAGTCGGATTCTAGCTATGCCCTCATGAGAGAAAGAGCTATCTCATAGGATGAGTGAAAGCTACCACTCCGGTAGGAAGAGCTACCACCTCAAAAGTATGAAAGCCACCTTAGCGGCTGCTTTGGAAAGGGCTACCTTAGAGGATGTGTGAAGCTACTACCATCTTTGAAATTGTTGTCACTTTTGTAGATAAATAAGTCCCTTGCACTTAGAACTTTGAGGAGTATACCTTGGGTTATTTTGAGTGAGTTCACACATATACACGATTTTGGGTTTGTTGTCCTTTTTGATTCACGTTTTTAGCTGGAGCTTTGATTTTTCATATCTAGTGTTGAAATTTCCCTTACTTGTAGAATGCTCTCTTTGTATACTTTGGTGAACCTAAGGCTAAGCACTTTCAATATTTTCTTCATTGATGCACAGAATGTTTAATTTTTTCTTGAGGAATAGCAAAAGCTTAAGTGTGGGGGAGTTTGATAAGTGCTGTGCGATATGGATGCGAAGCGTTCTTTCCTTATGTTGAGCATTACTTTTGTCGGGTTTTTACACTAATATGTGTGTTTTTATGATACTTTTATGCAGGTAGAGTTGTGAGGCCGAGTATGAAAGAAAGAAACCAATGTGGATCATAATGCACCAATTTTGGAGGAAATCTTGCCAAGGTTCAAACGCGAAGACATAGGTCGGGTGTGAGATGCTAGAGTGTGTGCCAACCTCCCCGTATTTGAGTTAGCACAACCATATGGAGGGGCACAAGGGCAGTCTCACTCAAGCATTCTGACTTATGCACATAGAACAAGATCTCCACCAACTTGTCCGTCATTAAAGAAGCAAAGCAATCCACGACTTGAACGTGTGCTTGTTTGTGTCACCTCGATGAAAGTATGGATTTGGTAAGTATTTTAGGCCAGGTTCTGTAGCAGAGCGATGCAGCGAAAGTACTGTGGCAGCACTGTTAATAGCCGGCCGAAAATCATAATTCCAGAGAATCCACAATGGCATGTGGAAATTACCCACGCCGGTGTGGAAATTCCACAGGGGCGTGTGGATTCCTGATTCCAGCCCTATTTAAAGCCGATTCAGCCACGATTTCAGCATTCTTTTCTCCATCTTTTCCCCAACTTGAGAGAGGGTTTCGGTTAGGGTTTTGAGAGATATTGGCTAGGGTTTTGGAGAGGTTCTACCTCTCTGATATCATCATTCCATTGGAAGAAGGTTGGTAGGGGATCTTACGTCGAGGCGTATCCTATACAGGACAAGGGAATCCTTGGACGACGAGTAGAGAACTTTCCACAAGACCATCGATACGACTATCGAGGGGGTTTCTCTATGGATTCATTGCTTTTACATTCTATTTCTTTGATTGTACTTAGCTCCATGGAGAGCTAAACCCTAGTGGGTACTTGGGTATTTGTGAACCCTAGGATATATTTGTTTCATTGAATCTCTTTATTATGCTTTCAATTAATTGATCTTTGTTGTGAGTTCCCACCTTGAATTCTTGATTGTATGAACATTTCCCCTAGAGTGACACTAGGGTTGACAGTTTTTGTTGGTAACCTTGTGAGTGAGTGACACACCACGAGCGTTAAACAAAGCTAAGTTGGAGATGGTTGAGAGGGCGAGTCGAGAGGTACAAGAGCGTCCCCTTTCCCCTCCGGCGTGATAGATTCTACCTCCGTTCCTTGAGTTCTTTGCATCCATAATAGAGCGAATGGTCTAAGGGATGACCCTCTGCTGGGGCTTAGTTGCACGTGCAATGGAGTGAAGCGTTGAGGTGATCTTAGTATCTAGGACTTAATCATGGTTAGGGACCTTCCACCTGGACAAAAGGGTTAGGTCTATAATTAGGAAGAGATTTATCACTTGGAATCCCTAGAGCTCATTGCAACTCTATTCGAGTGCGAGGTTGAGAGGTTATCTAATCTCACCTCCGTGACATGTATAGCGTTAGGCATAGCTGACCTTAGATTTGAGACTATGTATTTAAGAATTTCCATGACTCACCATTGCATTAATTAGGAAGCATAATAGAAGGTTCTTGCACTTGAAACGATTATCCTAGGTGGAGCATTATCCGAGTACCCCATCTTTATCGATTGCCTTACCTCCTCCTTTACTCGTGCTCTCTTACTTATTGCTTTTACTTTTGAGAATTGAATCATTGTCACACTTATCACTACTGATCTTTCACATAGCTATGAAGCGGATTTAGTGTTTTTATTCCCTACTCCCTGTGGATTCGATACCTGCTCATTTGGGATTATTACTTTGACAAACCCGTGCACTTGCGGGATATACGCAAGGGGATCTTGTCAATGGGCTAAGGGATGACCTTCCGCTGGGCCTTAGTTGCGAGTGCAATGGAATGAAGCGTTGAAGTGATTTTAGCATGTAGGGCTTAATTGTGGTTATGGATCTTTCACTTGGACCAAAGGGTTAGATCTATACATAGGAATAGAGTTTATCATTTGGAATCCCTAGAGCTCATTGCAATTCTATACGAGTGCGAGGTGTTGAGATTATTCGATTTCTCCTCCAGGACATGTATAGAGTTAGGCATGGTTGACCTTAGATTTGGGACTATGCAATTAAGGATTTCCATGACTCTCTATTGCATTAATTAGGAAGCATAATAGAGGTTTCGTGCACTTGAAACGATTGTCCAAGGTGGAGCAATATCCGGGTACCCCATCTTTATCAATTGCCTTACCTTATCCTTTACTTGTGCTCTCTTTCTTGTTGTTTTTACTTTTGAGAATTGAATCTTGTCACACATATCACTATTCATCTTCCACATTAGTTAAGAAACAACTTAAGTGTCTTTATTCCCTACTCTCTGTGGATACGATACCCACTCATCTGGGATTATTACTTTGACACCCATGCACTTGCAGTTTACACACATATACGGACGTGCCACGTGTGTTTTCCCTGGATGCCTTAAAAACGCTGCAGGCTCTGCAGAAAATTCTTGAACATGTACACACTCAGAGCCTGCCATATTATGCAAAGTATACCAGCAAAAAACATGAGAGATAGCTCAAACGACAAAAAATTCGGTAAATCAACATTAAAATCATAGCAAAAGCATCTAAAAATAAAGACAAAAACACTACACACTTTATTCGTGCAAACACTAAATTACTAACTAAGAAAACAGTAAACACTTGGGTTGCCTCCCAAGAAGCGCTTGTTTTATGTCACTAAACTTGACGTACCCCGTCTTACCTCATAGGCATTCATACATGAAGGTTTCCCTCTTAGCCATAGCTTGAAAGAATGATGAACAAAGTCTCTTGAAGGTAGAAGGTGAGTTATCAGGCTTGGGACCACCTAGCAATGGTGCATCCAATTTGTTCAGTTCACACGTGTATCCAACAGCCTTGGAGCATTTTTTGTTGTGTCTCATCACCTTATTCATCTTCTGGAGCACCTTCTTCAGGATCCCTGGAGTACATGGTACTTCTTCAGTCGAACCAAGCATCGAAACTTCTTCATTTTCCACATTTTGGTCGAACAAACCCTCGTACAGGTCCGGATTGAACATTTCCTACATGTATCCATTAACAATCTCATCTGTAGTGTCTAGAAAATATAAAGTATCATCAAAATCAAGAGAATGCCACATAGCTTCAGCAAGGCAGTTTGTGAGCTTGTCATCTCCAACTCTCAATGTTAGCTCCCCACCGTCCATGTCAATCAATGCCTTGGAAGTCTGCAAGAACGGTCTCCCAAGTATCAATGATACTTCCGCATCCTCATCGATGTCTAACACCACAAAATATACAGGAAAAATTTACTCATCCACTGACAAGGTCCCCTTGCTTATATCCCGCAAGTGCACGGGTTTGTCGAAGTAAAAATCCCGGGTGAGCAGGGTAAATTCCACATGGAGTAGGGAGTAAAGTCACTTAATTTGATTCTTAGCTATGTGGAGTATCAACAAAGATAAGTGTGATAATGATTCAATTCTCAGGAATTAAAAGCAACAATTAAGAGAGCAAAAGTAAGGAGGAGGTAAGGCAATCGATAAAGACCGGGTACTCGGATAATGCTTCACCTAGGATAATCGTTTCAAGTGCAAGAACCCTCTATTATACTTCCTAATCAATGCAATGGTGAGTCATGGAAATCCTTGCATACATAGTCCCAAATCTAAGGTCAACTATGCCTAACTCTATACATGTCCCGGAGGAGAAATCGACCAATGTCAACACCTCATACTCGCATAGAGTTGCAATGAGCTCTAGAGATTCCAAGTGATAAATCTCTTCCTAGATTTAGAACTAACCCTTTGGTCCAGGCGAAGGTCCCTAGCCACAATTAAGCCCTAGATACTAAGATCACCTCAACGCTTCACCCATTGCACGCAGCAACTAGGCTCCCAGCTGAGGGTCATCCCTTAGACCATTCACTCTATTATGGCCGCAAAAACCTCGAGGAACGGAGGTAGAATCTATCACATCGGAGGGGAAAAGGCGACGCCCCCTGCACTCTCCCTCGACTCACCCTCTCAACCCTCTCCAACCTAGTTTTGTCTAACGCCGTGGTGTGTCACCACTCACAAGGTTACCAACAAGAACTCTCAACCCTAGTGTCACTCAAGGGGAAATGTTCATACAATCAAGCATTCAAGGTTGGAACTCACAATAAACATCAATTTATTGGAAGCATAATAAAGAAGTTCGATGAAACGAATACATCCTAGGGTTCACAATCACCCAAGTACCACTAGGGGTTTAGCTCCATGGAGCTAAGTACAATCAAAGAAATCGAATGTAAAATCAATGAATCCATAAAGAAACCCCTCGATGGTCGTGGTCGATGGTCTTTGTGGAAAGTCCTCTACTTGTCGTCCAAGGATTCCTTCGTCCCCAGATAGGATACGCCTGATCGAAGCTCCCCATACCAACCTTCTTCCTAATGGAATCACGATGTCGGAGCCAGTAGAACCTCTCCAAACACCTTGGCCAATACCCCTCGAAAACCCTAGTCAAGCCCTCTCACAAGTTGGGGAAAAGATGGAGAAAAGAATACCAAAAATCGGGCTGAATCGGCTTTTAAATATGGTCGAATCGGGCAACTCCACGGTGCTGACGATACATGCGCCTGCAGTAGACTTCCACACGCAGTGGATAATTTCCACATGCCCGTGGATTCTCTCGCTTTCTATGGTTTCTACCGGCTGTGAATAGTGTCGCTACAAGTACTTGTCGCAGTTGTTGCTACATTGTCTCGCTACGCCTTCGACCTCAAATAACTTCCCAATTCCATACTTTCATCGGGTAACGCAAACGGGCACACGTTCACGCCGTGAATCACTTGCTTCTTCAATGATATATATGTTTGGTGGAGCTCTTGTTCTTATATGCATAAGACGGAATGCTCGAGTGTGACCGCCTTTTGTGCCCCTCCAAATGGATGTGCTCACTCGAATGCGAGGAGGTTGGCACACACTCTAGCATCTCACACTTGTCCCTATGTCTTCGCTTGAACCTTAGCAAGATCTCCTCCAAAAATAGGTGCATTATGATCCACATTGGCCTATTTCCTTCATACTCAGCCTCACAACCATACCGCATAAAAAGTGACATAAAAAAACACATATTAATGTAAAAACCTGAGAAAAGTAATGCTCAACATAAGGAATGAACACTTTGCATTCATATCGCACAAGCACTTATCATCCACCTTGACAAGCACATCTTCGATGATACTCCTCGAATGTCTCACCATTCGATCCTCCAATTGCAAAGTCATTTGAGTGGGTCTAGGCTCGTCCAAGCCTAGCTTCAGAAAGAAGGTGTATGGAATGATGTTGATACTAGACCCTGAGTCTGCCAATGCCATTTCTTAACCCAAATTGCCAATATTACACGGAATGATGAAGCTTCCCCAGTATTTCTTCTTGTTTGGCATGTTCTTTTGCAACACCGCCGAGCAAGAAGCATCTAAGATCACTGAAGCACTCTCCTCTAACTTCCTCTTGTTAGTCAACAAGTCTTCAAGAATTTTGCATACTTAGGCATTTGGACCAATGCCTCAACAAAAGGAATATTGATGTGGAGTTGCTTGAACAAACTCAGGAACATCTTGTACTGTTCATCCCCTTGGTCATTCTTAAATATAGAAGGATAAGGGATTCTTGGCTTGAAAGGTGAGTGTGCCATCTCTTCTCTTTGCTTGCTCCCTCCCTCAACCTCTATAACCTTGGGTGTGTGTTCATTGGGCCTCTCGCTTGGAAACCTACCTTCAACCCTCATGACCACTTCTCAAAGTGATCGCCTTCACATGCCTCTAGGATTAGTCTCGGACTACTTCGGAAAGCTTCCTTGTGGCCTTTTCCGATAAAGAAATCGCCCTCTACTTGATTTTCAAGATTGTACAAAGAGGTGTCGTGGTTGTGAAGTGTTGCCCTCGACTAATTGAAACCTTGTATCCGATGATTGCACAAACCTAGTCAAGACCTTTTAATAAATCAGCCATTCGGGATCTCAAAACCCGAAACTCGCTTTTTCATGTTTGGGGCTTGTTGTTGTTGGAAACCCTAGGGGTCTCTATGGCCTTTTGTGGACCTTGGTTGATCCACAAAAAATTGGGATGATTCTTCCAACCCGGATTGTAGGTGTTGGTATATAAATTCCCTTGTTTCCTCATTGCATTACCCACAAAATCGACATTCTCAACCGAAGATACATCATCAATAGAAATAGGGCAATCGGAGGGAGCATGTCCTTCACCACACCCGTGTTAGTAGTCATAGTCGCCACTTTTATTCGAAAGTTAGAAGATCTAACTTCTACTCAATGATTCCACTTGAGCCGCCAATGAAGTTATCGTGATCTATCTCATGGAGCCCCGACCATCTTTTTTTCTTCTCCCTAGCATTCCATTGGTAGCTATTTTACCCCATTTCTTCAATTAGTTGACGGGCCTCACCGGGGTCTTACTACCTAAGGTACCTCCTACTTCTGGATCCAAGAGTTGCCTTGTACTCGGATTCAACCCGTTGGAAAAGGTCTGAAAAATTATCTACTCCGGGAAATCGTGTTCCGGGCACTTTCTGAGGAGCTCCTTGAACCTTTCCCCACGCCCTCAAATAAAGACTCCAATTCGATCAGTATAAAGGATGATATCTCATTTCTAAGCTTTGCTGCATTTTCTCGGGAGGTAAATAATGGGCCGTAAAAAGCTTCTACCAACTCCTCCCTATGTGGTAATCGATGCTCTAGGTAATGAGTGTAGCCATCGCTTCGCCTCCCCTTTAAGGAAAATAGGAAGGCTCTCAACTTGATGGCATCGTCTGTCACCCCGTTTATCTTAAGCATATCACACACCTCGAGAAAGTTCTCTATATGACTGTTTGAATCCTCATTGGCCAAACCAATGAACTGTGCAGATTACTGCAACATGTGGATGAATACCGGCTTTAGCTCAAAGTTCTGAGCTGTAATCAGGGGACGCACAATACTCGATTGTGTCCCCAATACTCAAGGTCTGGGATAATCGGATAATGTCCATTGTTGCTCATTCTGTTCAACCATGTTTTCAGATTCTTCTACTTCCAAATCAGCTAGATTAGACGGTTCTTGCATGTGTTCTTTTTCCTTTTCTTCTAAGTGTACATTCAAGCTCTGGATCTCCTTCAATCAATATTGAGGGTTACCTCGGTCATAACCTCGAGCCGCACTCAAAAAAAGAAAGAAAAAAAGAAATCGTAACGATGATAGAATAAGAAGAAATGAAGTAGAATGAATGAATAAATAGCTAAGAAAAACAAAGTGCAAAGTATCTCTAAACATCTACTCCCCGCAATGGCGCCTAAAAACTTGACACCGCCCCTCATGTATTTCCCGCAAGTGCACGGGTTTATCGAGTAATAAAAATCCCAGATTAGTGGGATATCATATCCACAGGGAGTACGCAATAAAAACACCTAAATTGTTTTGTAACTAAGTGAAAGATGAATAGTGATATGTGTGACAAGATGTGAAATAACAAAAGTAAAAGAAAAAGAAAGAGAGCACGAGTAAAGGAGAAGTAAGGAAATCGATATAAATGGGGTACCCGGCTATTGTTCCACCTAGGACAATCGTTTCAAGTGCAAGAACACTCTATTATACTTTCTAACTAATGCAATAATGAGTTATGGAGATCCTTAAATACATGGTCCAAAATCTAAGGTCAACCATGCCTAACTCTATACATGTGCAGGAGGAGAAATTGAATAACATCTCAACTTCGCACTCGTATAGAATTGTAATGAGTTCTAGGGACTCCAAGTGATAAATCCTCTTCCTAGATGTAGACCTAACCATTTGGTCTAGGTGGAAGGTGCCTAGCCATAATTAAGCCCTAGCTGCTAAAATCACTTCAACGCTTCACTCCGTTGCACCCCAACTAAAACCCCCAAACTGAAGGTCATCCTTTAGCCCATTCACTCTACTCTGACCATAAAGAACTTGAGGAAATGGAGGTAGAATAAATCACATCAGAGGGGAAAGGGGACGCCCGCCACCTCCTCGACTCACCCTCTCAACCCTATCCAATGTATATATTTGTTCTAACTCTCGTGGTGTGTCACTCACTCACAAGGGTTACCAACAAGAACTCTCAACCCTAGTGCCACTCTAAGGGAGTATTCATACAATCAAGCATTCAATATTGAACTCAAATAAAAACATCAATTAATTGAAATCATAATAAAGAGGTTCAATGAAACAAATACATCCTAGGGTTCATAGATACCCAAGTACCCACTAGGGGGTTTACCTCTCCATGGAGCTAATTACAATCAATGAAATCAAATGTAAAATCAAAGAATCCATAGAAAACCCACTCGATAGTCATGGCGATGGTCTTGCGCAGAGTCCTCTACTGATCCAAGGGTCCCTTTGTCTGGCCTACGATACAACTCGCTGGATCGGTGCCGATGAAAGCTCTCGCACTAACCTTCTTCCAAACGGAGCGCGATGTCAGAGCCATAGAACCTCTCCAAATACCTAGATAATACCTCTCAAAACCCTAGCTGAAGCCTTCACTCAAGTTGGGGAAAAGATAGAGAAAAGAATGCTGAAATCGGGGCTGAAATCGGGGCTGAAATCGGCTTTTTTAAAATGTTGAATCGGAATCCACACGCCATCGTAGGTGCCCCCGTGATTTTTTTCACATGGGCGTGTGAATTCTCTATTTTCATCCTTCTTCGGCCTACAGTGAATCGGTACTCTACTATAGTGTTTTTGCTACAGCTGCCCTCGCATACAGATCAGCCCAAAAACACTCCTGAATCTATGCTTTCATCGAGGTAACATAAATGGGCACACGTTTATGTCATAGATCGCTTTACTTCTTCAAAAATGGACATGTTGGTGGAGATCTTGCTATATGACACGTCCGAATATGCGTGTAAACCGCAAGTGCACGGGTGTCGAAGTAATAATTACCCCGGTGAGTGGGTAGTCGAATCCACGCAGAATGTGGCTACTAGTACTAACTTCTTCTCCGCTATATAGCCTAATGATAATGGGATAGTGTGGTGATCTAATGTGCTAAGAGATGAACACCGAGACGTAATATGCAAGGGTAAAATGGAAGGAGAATCTCAATCAAGAAAAGTGGGGTATTCGGGCAATGCTCCCCCTAGGATTCTGTATTAGGTACTCGGATAAGCAAAAGTGTTTCTATGATGAGTGTTAAGTCGTGGAAATCCAAACATAATCGGGTCTCATCTCTAGATCACCGATACTAGTCCCCTCACGAGGTCCCGTGGAGAAATCGCTCAATCTCAACACCTCACACCACATATGACCCGAAAAGCACTCTAGGGATTCCAAACTGTATCCAATTCCTAAAGATTGATCCAACCCTAATTCCCTGCCAAGGATCCTAACCCCTCTACAAGGTCCCGGCGGAGAAATCGAGCAATGTCACGCCTCCCACCAAATATGGCTCCATAGAGCTTAGGGAATGGAGATAGAATACACCAATCGGAGGGGAAAAGGGGACACTTCACTCATCTCATGACTCACCCTCTCAACCCTCTTCAATCTTGAGGTTCTAACCCTAATGGAGATCTCTCTCCCACCAAGGCAACAAAACATGCAAAACCAAATAACCATAAGATCAATAAGGCAAGCAAGCATTAAACAATCAAGAATGAAACTTAATAAAACTCGGATTAAATAGAAACACAAAAGCAAATCCACAAAAAGATGAGAATCCTAGGGTTCACATGCCCAAATACCCTCTAGGGTTTTAGCCCTCCATGGAGCAACATACAAAACACACCATCAATGAATGAAAGTCCATTAAAAACCATAGAAATAAACCCCTTATATATGAACCGATGGCCTTGATGGAGAGCTCGACATCTTGAAGGACCCACTTCAAGCTAGGTTCACCGATGGCTTCCTTTATGCTATGACGGAGGAGGAATCGATCAAAGTTGGTGACGAAGCGCCCAAAGCCGCAAATACCTCCTCTCCAAACCCTAGCCGCCTCACCCTCAAGAGCCGCATCAAAAAGATGAGAAAGAATAGGGCAAAACAGCTATTTATAGGCCTTAGATCGCGTCTGTCACCTGCCCTCATGCGCCCGTGTGGATTTTCCACGCGGGCGCTTGAACAGTAATTTTACTACAGTACTGCTACAGTGAATTACTACAGTGCTTTTCACAAAACGCGATCCAATCACTCTTCTCTTGAGGTCACATGTCCGGGCACACGTCCATGTGGTAGGCTATAAAACTTTTCTTCATCGATGTATCTTTGAGAGTTCTTGCAATCTTCACAAAGAGAAGAAACATGAAGATGTGGCTGCCTTTGTGCCCTTCCAACTAGTGAATTAACTTGAATCTTCTTGGAAGTTGGCACACATCTCCACGTTTATAAACTCCTCTCGTGTCTTGGTCCTTGAATTGAACAAGAACTGCCAACATTATGTCTTTATAGCCCATCTTTGCTTCCTTTTTACTCTTCAAGGCATTCCCAACCTATATGCATAAAAGAACACCAAATACACAATATGAGACATAAACCACAGTAAAAATGATGCTCAATGCATGTAAAACATAAATAAAAAATATGTCTACTCAAGCACTTATCACTATACATGCACAAGCCAGAATGCTTGAATGTGACTGCCCTTGTGCCCCTCCAAATCGTTATGCTAACTTGAATACGAGGATGTTGGCACACATTCCCGCATTTCGAACCCGACTTATGTCTTCGCGTTTGAACCTTCTCAAGATTTCCTCCAAATGGTGCATTTACGATCCACATTACCTTCTTTCTCTAATATTTTGCCTCACAACCCTATTTGCATGAAAGTAACATAAATACACACATATTAGCGTTAAAACCCTATAAAAGTAATGCTCATCATAAGGAAAGAACACTTCACATTCTTATCGCATAAGCAATTATCAAACAACAAGCCCAAACATGGAAAATAAACTGTCTGGCTTGGAAACCTGAATGACCGACATAGAGAAAGCCTTGACTAGATTTGTGCAATTATCGGATACACAGTTCCAATTGGTCGAGGGTACACTTTGCAACCACACTGCTTTATTGCACAACCTAGAAAATCAAGTGCGGCAAATTATGAATTCTCTATCAGAAAGACCACAGGGAAGCTTGCTAAGTAATATCGAGACAAATCCATGAGAGCATTTGAAGGCGATCACTTTAAGAAGTTGTCGTGAGTTTGATGGTAGGCTTCCAATTGAGAAGACCAATGTTAAAGCATTGGAGGACATAGAGGTTGAGAAGGGAGCAACCAAGGAGAAGAAGGTGACACCCCATCTTACAAGCAATGAATTCCTTTATCCCTCTTGATTGAAGAATAACCAAGTGGACGAGCAAAGATAAGAAGTTTATGGGTTTCTTTAGGCAACTACATATAAACATTCCTTTGTTGAAGCATTATCCCAAATGCCTAGTGATAAGTGCTTGTGTGATATGAATGCGAAGTTGCTCATTCCTTATGTTGAGCATTACTTTTCTCAGTGTTTTTTACATTAATATGTGTGTTTTTATGTTACTTTTTATGCAGGTAGGATTGTGAGGCCGAGTATGAAGGAAATAGGCCAATGTGGGATCATAATGCACCTAGTTTGG